>NC_091126.1:40168248-40405748 GCF_040183065.1 Periplaneta americana | reverse complement strand
AAAACTTTTTTCTAAGACTGTACATTGATTTTATCACATTTATTATATGACTGGGGTATCCTTTTTTAACAACATTTCCCTTTGTTTGCTCCTTAGAATACGATCAAATGCCTTTTCATAATCTACGAATGAAATATACCTACGTGAGCAAATTAAATTGACTTCTTTTCTGTATAACTTGTTGCATTATAAATATGCAGTCACAACAAGATTTACCTGTTCTAAAACCACTCTGTACCTTCCCTAATAATGGCTCAATTATGACATTACTTCTTCGGGTAATTACTTTCTTATACATTTTGTAAGCGGTATTCAATAAAATGACGCCTCTGTAATTCTCACATTAATTTCTTTTTCCTATTTTAAATATTGGATGTACTACAGCTATTTTGCAATCATCGGGGACGGTGTAAGTATTCCAACATACATGAATTAACGTTAAAAATATAAATTTTATTTCTGCAGCAGCATATTTTATTAATAATTGATTAAATGGCGATCTTACTCGTGTTAATTGTGTAAGCATGTGCGGCTTACAGCTGTTTCGGTGCTTCTTCACACCATCCTCAGAGCCTACTAGATCTCAGCGTCATCTCGAACTTCGCTGCCTGTTGTGTGGGTGCGTTCGATTGTTGAAAAGTGTTGAAATGTGGTGTCAAATAGTGTGTGTGTTCTGAATTTGATCTGTGTGTTTAGAATTTGATCAGGGTGTGTTTTAGTGTGTCTGTATATTTCATATTGTTCTAGTATGTTGAGTTTTTGGTTTTGGGGTTGTATTTATGTTACTGTATGTGTGGTTAGCATTAGTTACGTGTCGGCATATGTAGATGTATTGTGTCCTCTGGTTATTGCTTTAATGCAGCGTTGGCGAAAATATAATCTTGCGCCGAGCCACTGTGTAAGCTGCAACGTTCATAGCACCTATGAAGGGAGGCGGACACCCTAAGGGGAAGTGAAGCAACTGTTTGACTCATTAACGGATTTTCATTTTCCTTACATCAAGCACTTAAATATAATTTTATACAGTACAAGGCTACAAACTAATGTTCAGTATGTGTAACGAAGAAAGAAATGAACAATAAATGATCAATATCACAATCTAAAATTAACTGTCTTCAGAATGTCTTTGCGATAAAGTTTCAAAATCAGGAATTATGTCACTGCCAGTCGTAGTTGATCACGAAGGTATTTGTCTCTCAGTCGTGATCTAAATTTGGTTTTTACTATTGTAATTGTTGAAAATAATTTTTCACAAACGTAAGTTGTAGCGAACATGGCTTCAACAGAGCAAGCGAAAGAACGAAGCTTCGGATATTTATTTTTTGGCAAAGATTTGAAAGTTCAACATTTGTCAAGTCCTTACATCTAGCTTTCATTTGACATCACATAGGAAATCAGTGAGTTCAAATTGAAGAGCTAACCGCATTATTCGTACATCTGCCGAAAAAGGGTCGACGTACAGAGATGATGATGATGATGATGATGATGATGATGATGATGATAACAACAATAACACTTAATCTTTTAATGTTTCATCAGTGACATGTAGTATAATGCTGTTTTATATTATACAACCGTTTCCTCGTAATACTTGTGAAGAAATCATACATTTAATATTCTCACCATATTGACAGCAAAAAAAATGCGTCCTCCCATTCTACGTGGAACTTCCGTACATGGTTTCGAGAGAGACATGTGCCACTCGCAGGTCACAGACAAATACAAATGGAACGGAGTTTGACTCCAGTGAGTGAGAGGGTGGGGGTTGCCGGATGTTAGAAGCAAGCACAGCTATCACTGCGAGCCACAATGTCTCGCGAGTCACGTTCTCGTCACGGCTGCTTTAATGTATTCTTTGTATCGAGTTTGGAATGATCTGCCTGTTTGTCCAATGTAGAAACTGTCGCAACTATTGCATATGAGTTTGTATACGCCTGTGTTTGTATTTATTTGTTTGTGTTGTTTGTGTGTTGAGATGTCTTTGTAGTGTGTTTTCTGTTCTGTATGCTATGTTGTATTTCTGTTTTCTGAATGAGGATGCGATCTTGTGTGTGTTTTTGTTTCACGGAATATTTTATTAATTCCATCAATATTGAAATGACATTAAATGTAATATAGTTGGCAGAGAAAATGTGCTTTTGTAGTTTTTATCTATATTGAGAAAGACAGCTTATCAGCGCAAGGAAAACTTTGTGAAGACATTCCATAATTCCGGAACATTAGCTTCCATAGAAACCGGGCTGCTGTAAGGTAATGCATCTCGGCGAGGAGCATGATAAGAGCTTATTGATTTATCTCACTATTAATGGGCAAATGGTTGAGTAAAGTGCATGTTGACATCTGGAAGGGTCCCGTAGTAGGAACCATGTCAGATGGTTCAAACAGCAATTAGATAGACCCATCACCACTTCGACGCCCGACCGCAAGCAAAACGATGGCGCCTTAGCCTCGCATCGGATTTAACCATTCTTGCGCGTCACTCAAACTCACCCCGACCCAGCAGCCACACACAGACAGACGCAGAAGCCACCGCCGCGGCCCGCTCTAGGATAGAATCGCAAAATTTGCATTTCAGACTTGGAACGTGTCACATGAAATCAGAGGGATCATTAAGGGCTCCAGCGACGAGCTCTCCTTGGCATTCAAACAAATTAACTGCCTTTATTCAAGTGTTCAGTTTGAAGTGAGGTCGACATTACGTGCACAAGATAGACTCTGTCAAAATAAGCATCCAGCACATTTTGTGGACGCCAGACTATATATAACAACAAAAATATTGGGGCTACGATATAAAAATTGTGACAAATCCAGTACGAAGTTTGTGCTACAAGTGCTCGCTATTATGTCAAAGAAGCCATTTAATTTTGAGAACATCTTGAACCGACAAGTCATGTATATAACATCACCTATACTAATAATAAACCTGTAGCCGAAATTTTTCTGGTAATTTTCGATTTTATAAAAATAATTGGCCCTAACATATATAATTAACCACCCGGAAACCGAAAATCGCTTTTTTGAAATTTTTGTTTGTATGTCTGTCTGTCTGCCTGTCTGTCTGTATGTTTCTTACCTTTTCACGCGATAATGGCTGAACGGATTTCGATGAAAATTGGAATATAAATTAAGTTCGTTGTAACTTAGATTTTAGGCTATATGGCATTCAAAATACATTATTTAAAAGGGGGTTATAAGGGGACCTGAATTAAATAAGTCGAAATATCTCGCGTATTGATTTTTGTGAAAAATGTTACATAACACAAGTTTCTTTAAAAATCATTTGCTATAAGTTTTATTCTTTGAAAAATTTTGATAGGACTGATATTTAATGAGATAAATGAGTTTTAAAATTAAAATAACTGCCATCTAAGGCCGTGTAACGAAATAAAAAACAAATGACTTGGTATATAAGGGGCCTTGGACAACAATCGAAAGCTATGAAAGATAGCCTACAGAGAATGTTCCTGTGTTTCTATGAAGTAATATCGGAAGCTAAATTAACCGATTTGTATAATTAATTATTATTTCACCATTGGAAAGTGCAGTTTCTCTAGATGGACGTAATACTATAATGTTATTACAGTAACTTCTGATATAATAATATAATTGTAATGTAATATAATATAATATAACATAATATAATATAATATAATATAATATAATATAATATAATATAATATAATATAATATAATATAATATAGGGGAGAGTCGGGTAGTATCGGACTTCGGGTAATATAGGACAGTGAGTTTATTTCATCTACCACACTATGATAGGACCTGACTGACATGGTTTCCTTTCTGTGATGTCGCATAGAGAAATATAACCATGTCATTCAGGTACTGCCATATGGTGGTAGATGAAAGAAACGCACTGTCCGATACTACCCGACTCTCCCCTAATATAATATAATATAATATAATATAATATAATATAATATAATATAATATAATATAATATAATATAATATAATATAATATAATGTAATACTATATAATATAATCTAATGTAAGTTATTTGAAGGGTTCAGAACCATAGTGGGCCAAGCGCCATTTACTGAATACGTAGAAAACAACAAGGGTTAAAATTAAGTTATTACCATAATTCAATGGAAACATATAGCAACTAAATAAAGTATACACATTAAATCTAAATGATGTCAATGTTCATTAAACTATGGTTGCATGTAATAACAATTAAGAAACATGTTAAAGGAATTGTCATTGCACCAAATGAGTGCTTTCTGGACCAAAATGATCGCATTTTAATTATTTAAATAACATTTAAATTAAGTAACATATTAAACGATTTATCCTTCTATCAAACGTCCTATTGTAATTATATAATTACTTTATATTTATTTCTAACAGATGCAGCGGAGCGCACGGGTACGGCTAGTTTAATAATATGTAAAGAAGCCACTTAATTTTGAGAACATCTTGAACCGACAAGTCATGTACATAACATCATTTAATAATATGTAAAGAAGCCACTTAATTTTGAGAACATCTTGAACCGACAAGTCATGTACATAACATCATTTAATAATATGTAAAGAAGCCACTTAATTTTGAGAACATCTTGAACCGACAAGTCATGTATATAACATCATTTAATAATATGTAAAGAAGCCACTTAATTTTGGGAACATCTTGTACCGGCAAGTCATGTACATAACATCATTTAATAATATGTAAAGAAGACACTTAATTTTGAGGACATCTTGAACCGACAAGTCATGTATATAACATTATTTAATAATATGTAAAGAAGCCACTTAATTTTGAGGACATCTTTAACCGACAAGTCATGTACATAACATCATTTAATAATATGTAAAGAAGCCACTTAATTTTGAGAACATCTTGAACCGACAAGCCATGTATATAACATTATTGAATAATATGTAAAGATGCCACTTAATTTTGAGAACATCTTGAACCGACAAGTCATGTACATAACATCATTTAATAATATGTAAAGAAGCCACTTAATTTTGAGAACATCTTGAACCGACAAGTTATGTATATAACATCATTTAATATTATGTAAAATCCTTCACTGACTGTCACACAAACTTTGTTTAATCACTTTCGTGACAGTCAATGAAGAATTTTACATAATAAATTATTTATAAGCTACTTAGTTAACAAAACCGGACTGGACGAAGGACAGAAAATAACCACTCCGCAGCTTTCAAGAACATCAACAACAAAGATACCTCGCAAACTACATAACCAAATACTTGGGATTCTTAATGTAATAGTTATTTATGATATGAGTACATAATATATAAAAGATCACTAGGGAGGAAATTAAACGCAGAATAAATATGGAAAGTGCCTGTTTTATTCGGTTGAGAAACTTATGTGTTCCAGTCTGCTCTCAAGAAAGCTGAATGTTAGAATTTATAAAACAGTTATATTATCGGTTGTTCTGTATCGTTGTGAAACTTGGACTCTCACTCTGAGAGAGGAACAGAGATTAAAGGTGTTCGAGAATAAGGTGCTTAGGAAAATATTTGGGGCTAAGAAGACTATAAATGCTCTTTAAAATTTAAATACCAAATAGGCCTATACATGTAAGGTTTAGTATATACATCAGCGTTGTCAGACACAGCCTAAACGGAGCGGAGCGCTCCACTATTACTCGTTGCGAGCTCCGGTGCTTCCACAGACATAAGCAAGTTCACGCTCCGACTGGACGTCTCTAGCTCCACAACCGGTTTCGGAGCTTACAACTCTGACACTACTGATATACATAGTAGACTTTGAATATATTTGACCGAAATGTTAAATTTTCCATGTTTAGGTACATTTTTCTCCAAAAATACTGGGACTAGAGTAATGAAATTTTGCACACACATTAATGTAACCAAGATTATATATTGATGGAAGGATATTTTAATATATTGCTTAGAATCATTTTTATACGTCATCAACACTCTTTATAGTGCTATATTTTGCCAATATAAAAAATTAGATATTTATATGCATACGATAAAATATTTTCCAAGCTTTTAAATATGTAACTAGAAGGAATTAGTATAAAAAATTCAATAAATAGTTTCGGAATGAATTGTAGCAGAGCTAGTAAAGCCTTGGTTTTTGTGAACCGACGCTTGCGACGTGTGAGATACGAAGTGTGCCTCGCACAAATCTGGCCAACACGAGAGATAGTGAGTGGTTTCTATAGTTGCGAGGTGCCCAGACCTCTTATCTCGCAATTATTATTAATACGAGGTAAAATTGTGTTTTACTCGTAAATAGGTGAAGTGACACTTCATCTACTTCACCTGAATAACCGCCCCTGAAACTAACCAAACCTAACCTTCGTATATGCAAGATGTATTATAGAAACCACTCACGATCTCTCGTATAGCCCGGATTTGTGCGAGGCGGGCCTCGCATCTCGCACGTCGCAAGCTTCGGTTCAGAAAAAGCAAGGCTTAAGTGTATGAGGTAATGTAATGATCCCTAAAGCATACTATATGTTAAAAAGTTTCCTTAAAATATTCAGTACTATATATAGGCCACATCACTTATAATATGCGTTAAAAATTGTAACTCTCTACAATCAAAACTGCATTAATTGTAAATATTTCTATTGTTACATTAATATTAGGGGAGAAAAAACTGGCCACCCTACCCATTATGTCTTGGCCTAGTTCCCTCATAAGTGGTACCGTGTTGGTATCATTTGTGAGGTTCAGACCTGTCTTCGGATAGTTGACTAAACAAAAAAAAAAGAACATTAATATTTCAAGCAATAATATACAGGGTGAACCGTAAGTAAAGTCATTAATTCTGGTGGATGATTCCTTTAGTAAAGAGCAACAAAAAAGTCAAACACTATTTTGCTGTGTTTTGACTAGCTTTTTCAGAAAAATGTGCATTTTAAATTACATGAATTACAAGATTGTGCAACGCTATGTAATCAGTAGGGAGCAACCCCTTCACCTGGCTTGTTATGAAGAGGAAAAGTTGAAGTTTTTTGCCACGTACATTGTTTTTAAACGCGTAAGAAAAAATACAGATGATATACTGTTTAATTCTTTTGTTATACCGCGTTAGAGAGCGGAGAATAAACACTGCTCACTTCACGTCAAACATAATCTTGAAAAATTGGAAATAAACTCTACAACCTAATTTTAATCAAATATTGAGAGAACACAGTCACTTCTAAAGAACTAAAATAATAATGATGATTAGTTCACGTTATAAAAACAAGATTTTAAAACATTTAAAACTCCACAGGAAAAATAATTAAAATAATATAGGCTATGCTATTTTACATTAAACGTACAAAATTAAAAACAACATTTTTAAATTCTTTCGATTTAATTTTAATTAAATACTGGGTGAACACTACCAATACGAAAAGGTTATTTTTACGTTATACGAATCAATTTAATTATTTTTAAAAACTCCATTTGTCGTACTGCAAGCATTTTCTTCAAGCCATTACAAAATATAGTTCTCTCACACTTTCATTTTTAAGTGGTAAACGGTTAACTTATACAAGAAATTAAATTTCCCAAGACGTCTTAAAATCAATCGTTTTTTCAACCGTCGTCTCGAACACGCCATCTGTTCAGCGTATTTGGCCTACGACATCGGATATCCGCCTCTCTGTAGGCAATAATAATCTTTACATCGTTGTCATACTGCACTACGTTTTAAAATTCCTGTGCAAAAGGAAAACTTACACGTGTTCGGATCAAATGTCTGCACATTTAAAGGACAAAACCAAAATATTATTTCAATAATTTATTATCATAACACACTGCTCTCCTAAACTGACTGATACTATTGGGAATTAATTGCATAGCTTTCACAAAATACTCTATGAAAGGATTCATATAAAATATTTCTTTTTCTCGAAAAGGAAACGAAATCGAACAAAATTATATTAAACTATTTTGTTTGAAATATCTCAAAGAATAACCCCTTGAAATTAATGACATTATTTAAGGCTTACTCTGTATAATTATTTATTTGTTTATTTAACCATTTATTTAATTGAATGGCTGCCTAGAATAACGTTGTAAGTCAGTTTTTACAGTTTGTCAGGAAATTAAAAATATGTTTATTCCATACTAAAATTGTTAAATATTACAAAATATGGCAATATTAGGTCTGTATTAATACTTCAGTAAGTATTCACACCATTTATATATATATATATATATATATATATATATATATATATATATATATATTGCTTTCATATTCCAAATAACACAACTTTTTGAACATTTACAGTAGAAAAACGTTGTATGTCAATCCAGAAGAACAGCGTTGTAAAGCAAAGAAACTTAAATACTGTCCATATTTCCTGGCAGATTCTTTATGGTTGTTTCATTTGAGTACATTAAATAATAATAATAATAATAATAATAATAATGATAATAATAATAGACAAATTTGTATCATATGAACCTGAAACAAATTACACAACTTAGGTCATGTGTTTAGGCATACAATATCAATATTAAGCTTACATAGACAAGAATTATTACTTTCTTCATTCTGTTATTAGGTCATGGTAGAATTCCGAGTAACCATGACCTTATTACCTTTAACTATTCTCCTTTAGCACTCTATAGGCCTACATTGACTTACAACATTATTTTACTCACCATTTCAGGTCGTTTCACAGCTGCTTTAATGTCACCTTTCTTCGAAGTGTATTCTTTCCCCTGCTCCACTAGTGCTTTACGTACATTTTCCTTCCATTGCATGATATTAATCTTACGTTTTCTCTTCCTATTTACGCTTTTTATGAACCCATGTGTCACGCTACAAGTATGGTTGTCCGCCATTGTAATTGCGTTACAACGTTATTCAGCTCAGCAACACAATCAAAATACTACACCTCTGGAAGTAGTGTGAATATCAGCAAGACGATGGCAGCACATGATGCAAGATGTGCGATAATAATACATTTTGCAACGAGCCTACAATGATAGTAATTAAGAAGCGAGTATGGACGTTTATGAAACGAGCACAAGCGAGTTTCATAATTTTCATACGAGCTTCTTAATTACCATTATAGGCGAGTTTCATACGACTTTTTATGCTCGACCATATTTCTAACTTGAAATTATTCAGATGTATACCTTTTATTTGTATCTGACAAGATCGGAAGTGACCTTGTTCTAGGTCGTGAATTGTGAGATGTGCGCAGACGCGAAAGTATTGATTTTTTTCCGAGGTACAATAATGTAATTGACCTTGATGTAATCCCGTTAAACTTGATATAACCTTGATTACTGAATTCGACATTGAAAAACGAGATGACAAATTGAATTTATTTGAATATTATTTACAATTAACGCTAATTATTATAGTAACAGAACATAACCTTCTGCGACAGTATTGGATTTCCAGCCTCCGTGACTTTTCGCTAATTCTCTTTCGATTGCATATCCGGGAATAATCGGTACTTGCGGTTTTATAACGGTACAAAGCTGACTTGTCATTGGCTGAACACCTGTAAGCTGAGTTGCCATTGGCTGAACATCTGTACTTTAATGAGTAGGTGTACTTTAATGACATGCATTAAAGGACTGCTACCTGGTGTATAATTACTACATTTCGGCATGGTCGGGCATAAAACATTTTTCTAGCTGAAAACGCAATTTGGCCAAAAACGGACTTACAACGTTATTCTAGGCAGCCGTTCAATTATGCAGACGACCAAAGAGTAAATGCAATAACAAAACCCATTAGTCGACCGTTACATTCTAAATATTATTGAATTTCATTTACTTTATTTCTCTTCAGAGAAGTTCTTTGCTTTTTGCCTTCTAAGTTGCATAGCGTACGCGTACAAAGTAGACGAGGTTCACAATAGTTTCAAGCCCAGTAATAGAATTATGTACCTATATCAGCCTCACAACTCGGCCAGTGCGAAGTGCGAACAACTACAGGGACATCATTTTATTTTTACTAACATTTTTAATATTAACCTGGCTATACCTTTGGATCAACGCCGTTTACTACCTTCTTCCACTACTGGAGTTCGATGATACTGGCGTAAAATACAAACAAATCACTTTACTAGGTACAGGAGGGAAGAAAAGTAGTTCATCCATTTACGTAAACTAGGACATATCGCGATTTTGAGTGTGATAATTTTCATTAGGTTTGTTTAATCAAAATACAGTACAGTATTAACAATAAGTGTTTTTACTCACGAACTGAGTTATCCATGCGAACTATTCATTATGCAGTGTATATTATACTGTCTACAGCACATCAGTGTCCAATACAGAGAATGAAGTTAAAATGAAACATAATCATAATATGGATATTTAAACACATTTTTAAAATGCTGGCCGTTCATTTCGATACAGGCTTCAGTTCTTTTGTGCTTATTAAAGCACTATAGACTATTGCATTTAATTCCAATTACCAGTGTCGTCCTTCATACTTAGTAACTCATGTTGAAATAATTCTGTACCTTCTCTATAAAAGAGTACCTTACGTACTGTAAATTCAATCTTCACTTCTGCCCGACCCGCACAGATAAAATTACTCAGACATGCTATCTACTGTCCGTCCAAGTGTTTATGTCGCAGGATCGTAGAAAGGGGGGGAAATCACGTGATAGTTAATTACTTAACGAGGGCCTTTTATTTAAGTTATTTTGAACAGTTGCATAATATTACGTAGACGTCCAATTAATTCCTAACAGAAATTAATGTTCTCAGAAAAGAGCTAAGAAAGCCCAGCCACTAGCCTTTACAGTGGAGCGAACAGAAGCAGTGGGGGAAATCGGGATGCGACGTAGGCAAACGGACGACAGTACCTGTGCGAAAATATGATTCAATATTGGAAATTTTCATCACTGGAAAACGCGAACAGATTTCTGAAACGTACTATAATCACTAACTCAGTACTGCGGCCTTGGTTCTGTATGGACGACAGTTCGGTTGGAACTTCGTAGTAGAAGGGGTGGGAGTGAAGTACATTAAAAAACTCAGGTACAATAAAAGTTGAAGTAAAAATAAAATGATGTCCCTGTACAACAGCCTATTGCCTACGTACTTATGCCCTTTAAGGAATCCGGAGGTTAATAGCCGCCCACATATAAGACCGCCATCGGTCCCTATCCTGAGCAAGATTAATCCAGTCCCTACCATCATATCTCACCTCCCTCAAATCTATTTTAATATCATCTTTCCATCGACGCCTTGGTCGACCTGGTTGGCGAGTTGGTATAGCCCTGGCCTTCTATGCCCAAGGTTGTGGGTTGGATCCCGGGGCAGGTCATGGCATTTAAGTGTGCTTAAATGCGACAGACTCATGTCAGTAGATTTACTGGCATGTAAAAGAACTCCTACGGGACAAAATTCCGGCACATCCGACGACGCAGATATAACCTCTGCAGTTGCGAGCATCGTCAAATAAAACATAACATTTTTCGACGCCTTGGATCCTCGAAAGTCTTCACTCCTCAGGTCTTACAACTAACACCCTATATGTGTTTCTAGATTCATCCATGCGTGATACATGCCCTGCCCATCTCAAAAGTCTGGATGTAATGTTCCTAATTATGTTACTGTACCTTATTACATGTTTTGTTTATTAGAATTATATTTAGAGTAATACCACAGTCTAGTATATACAGTCACGAAGCTCAATACGTAGTAAATATTCATCCATACATAGTTGCTAACCACTAGGATCTCTAAAATCGCCTCATTACAGACAATGTGAAATAGTAGCGGCACAATCTATTGTTCCTAGCAACCTCACAACTCAAGCTTCGTGACTGTATATACTAGACTGTGGTAGTACGATAGATATTTACTAGATATGAACAAAACTAATTGCCGCTCTCGCTTGCTGTGTTCGTTGCATTTGTCTTTCGAGTCTCGTCTCGTCATTCTCGCGCGCTTTGAGTCTCGCTCATCATTCTCGAAATAGCATTTGGTCGGCGTGGAAAGATTTCGTAACTTTGAATAACCTACATCATTGAAATAAATAACATTATAAATGTTTAAATGAGACAAAAGACAAAACAGAACTATATATTAGTTATCAAAATGTTCTGGTTCTATTGTATGATGTTACCTATGGTTATATAAATAGAAAAAAAAACAATTCTCAAATAAATTTACATTTACAAGAAACATGAAACATAACGTTAATGTCTTTTTACTTGAGATTGCACACTTGATCTCAAACATATGAAAAGAAAATTCCTAGGGCCATATTCATAGACATTCTTAGCGCGGGCTTCCGGTGGATGATTAGCGAACTCACGTTCTTCGTATTCATAAACCAGTGTTGGCGATATGATATGATATGATATATGATATGATATGATATGATATGGTATGATATGATATGATATGATATGATATGATATGATATGATATGATATATGATATGATATGATATGATATATGATATGATATGATATGATATGATATGATATGATATGATATGATATGATATGATATGATATGATATGATACGATATGATACGATATAATATGATATGATACTATATATGATACGATACGATACTACACGATACGATACGACACGATACGATACGATACGACACGATACGACACGACACAATACGACACGACACGAAACGACACGATACGATACGATATATGATATATGATATGATATATGATATATGATATGATATGATATGATATGATATGATAGGATATGATATGATATGATATATGATATGATATGATATGATATATGATATGATATATGATATGATATGATATGATATGATATGATATGATATGATATATGATATATGATATATGACATGATGTGATATGATATGATATATGATATGATATGATATATACGATATATGATACGATACGATACGATATGATATGAATCCGGTACAAGTAATCAGTCGATAGCCGGGGCTAGTTTAGCACGCGAAATGTCTATGCATAGCATACTTAGACTTTTAATAAGGACCTAGTAATTAAATAAAGTTTGGGGAATGGATTATTACATACTGAAAGGTAGAGATGATGTTTCAAATAGCCTACTTGATTGTTTATACATATATAACAGTTGCGAGTCAAGGTTGTTTGACGTTCGGGACTTCGGGAGTGATCAATCTCGACGTCTCGAAACACTCACAAGCAGTCTTTACGTCAACGACGCGACGTATATTCCCTACAACATTGTCGTGCGGGTTTTCGGCTTTGCGGGAGCTGTTATTCTTGTTTTCTCGATCGTTGTTCATCACTAATATTTACGTATCTTTTTGTTTTCTGAGACTTCAGTACTCCCGTTTCTTATAACAAGTATCGGCCAGGGATGACTTGAAAAACTATTATGTTCTCCCCACACAGAGTCGGTATAGATTTTGGCTGCTCTGCACATCGACTGTATTTGGAGGCTGAGCGGTGCTTATAGCTTGTATTGCAGATTTTGAATCAGGTAGTACTACTGCATTGCTGTTGCCAGCTCATTTGGCCTAGTGCTATTCTGATGGCCTCTATTTCCCCATCAAATACAGACCTGTTGTAGTCCACTGGTGCATAAAATGAGAAGAGCTCACTGTAAACACCCACACACGCATTGATACAGTTATCTGTGTATGATTCCACGTGAATACCTACAGTCACTGGCTCTTTGTACACTTTTATTAACGACTCAATTGCTAATATCTAAAGATATTTATTAAGACGCATGCAAACCAACACATTGTTTCTATTTAGTAGGCTTTGAATTATATTGTTACAGTCACAGTAGATTCCGTTACGTACAGATAAGATTATTAGCCGCATCTGAAGGCAGAGAAAATGAACCAGTAGGCAGTGACAAAACTTCCAGAATTCGTAATATTGTACCTATTGTTGATGTAACCGAAACTAAAACATGAACAACCGACGAAGTCCTAAATACAGGGACATCATTTTATTTTTACTTCAATTTTTATTGTACCTGAGTTTTTGAATGTACTTCACTCCCACCCCTTCTACTAAGGAAGTTCCAACTCCACACAGAACCAAGACCGCAGATAGTAAGCAGTACTGAGTTACTGAGTATAGTACGTTCCAGAAATATGTTCGCGTTTTCCAGTGACGAAAGAGCTTTCAATATTGAATCATATTTTCGCACAGGTACTGTCCGTTTGCCTACGTCGCATCCCGATTTCCCCCACCTTCTTCTGCTCGCCCCTCTGTAATAGCTGGGCTGTCTTAGCTCTTTTCTGAAAACATTAATTTCTCTTAGGAATTGGAAGTTTACGTAATATTATACAGCTGTTTAATTTAACTTAAATAAAAGGGCCTCGTTAAGTAATTAACTGTCACGTGATTTCCTCCCTTTCTACAATCCTGCGGCATAACCACTTGGACGGACAGTAGATAGCATGTCTGAGTAATTTTATATTTTCGGGTCGGACAGAAGTGAAGATTGAATTCACAGTACGTAGAGTAGGTACAGAATTATTTCAACATGAGTTACTAGTACGAAGGACGAAACTGGCAATTGGAATTAGATGCAATAGTCTATAGTGCGATAATATGCACAAAAGAACTGAAGCCTGTATCGATATGTACGGCCACCATTTTCAAAATTGTGTTTAAATATTCATATTATGATTATTTTTCAATTTAACTTCTTTCTCTATATTGTACGCTAATGTGCTATAGACAGTATACACTGCATAATGAATACGTTCGCATGGATAACTCACTTCGTGAGTGAAAACACTTATTCTTAATACAGTACTGTACTTTGATTAAAGAAAAACCTAATGAAAATTATCAAACTCAAAATCGCGATATTTCCTAGTTTACGTAAATGGATGAACTACTTTTCTTCCTTCCTATACCTAGTAGAGTGATTTGTGTTTTACGCCAGTATCATCGAACTCCAGTCTTGGAGGGAGGAGCAAGCGGTGTTTCCGGTTCTCAAAAGGTATAGACAGGTTAATATTAAAAATGTTAGTAAAAATAAAATGATGTCCCTGTATAAAACTTTACATTCCTTGACTTTATTAGCGGCATATTTATGGAATGCAAATACAATTACTCAGACACATGTACAGGGTGTTTCAGAATTCGACCAAAGAAATGTAATAGGTTGTAGAGGGGTCTAAATAAATATTTGGAGATAGGGAGTTAGGATATTGCGAGTTTAAATTTACACGAATGGCGTGAAATATTTATTTGGTCAGTACGCCACTGATTGAACCTGCACGTAAAGTGAGGATCACGTAAGTGTAGTTCCTAAAAGTCTAATTTGACCGTCTCTGCAGTGTTGCCAACTAATACCAGTTATCATCAAAGAGGTAAAAATCACAATGCTGCTGAAATAATAATAAAAATAATAATAATAATAATAATAATAATAATAATAATAATAACACAGTAAATAACAATAACTACATATCTTACTTATTTACCACATCTGATCTTTATATTGCGAGGTGTTTTCTACACGATTTAATAATTATGAAATAGTTTATTTTCCTCCTGGACTTCTCGCATATTATGTTGGTAATTAGGATTAGTACGATCTAATATTAAAATTTATTTTGTCTGGCAACATGAAATTCATTGCTTGAACTACACAGTTTACCATTCATGAAGCCTAACCTAAAATGTATTTTGCTTCATCATTTGAAATGATTAGTACGAATTCCGAAAACAGAACACCACTATAAAAATCTATAGTTTATTTAAAATACTTAAAAGCACTTTATTTCTTGAAGAAGTCGCTACCATATTTCCTCTCTTGGACATTTTAATAAAAGTCTAAACACGAAAGAATTTCATTAAAATGTCAAATATATTTACGAAGTAGGTCTGGAAGCTATTTCTTATTTAATTAGACTTACCTGAATATAGTGTTGAATTGGAACCACAACGAAACATAACTGAATTGTGTATTGATATTAATATTAATACCGGTATTACTAATTCATTATTAATACTTGCATTTTAATGAGTTTACTTTAATGAGTTTATTGCTGCCAACATAACAGTTAGAAAATAACTGCGAGTTGTACTATTTGTCAGTACTCAAAATTCGAAACAAAGTTGGTAAAAGAAAATTCAACCTGAGAGCTAGAAAATCACTATAATCCACTAGCATATGTAGTAATAGGGGGAAAATTGTTAGGTTTCACCCTTAGGGTATGAAGTAAGCTGATCCGGACTATAGCATAGCGATGCATTTGGAAATGTGTCGGATTGCTATGTCTCCATGGCACAATCGGTAAAAATTGTAGATGGGTTCTGTCAGAGGATGAGATTGAAAGTTCAAATTTCAGGTATTTTTTTTATTTAAGGCGTGTAACTTTAAATTAGTATTGTAAAAATAAAAAGGGAGGTATAGTTATTTTGTAATGTATGTAATAATGATAATAATTGTTCAGAAATGGGAACAAGGAATGTAGTTTGAGAAATGCATATTCATTGCTCTGGACAAGATACAGTATGTTTATCAATTAATTTTTACTGGGTGAACAGTATAGAGCAGAACAGGTTTTACGGCTCCCGGCCGGCCGGCTATGCGCGCAGAGGTGGGGACTCAAGGTCGCGCGAGTTCTGCTCTATACTGATCACTCAGTAGTTTACATAAATTATGCATACCAGTATTTTGTTTAGTATCTTAGCAAAATGGATAAATGAGAACAGATAGAAATTTTCCCTTTTGGTCTTCCTAAGTAGAGAAAGTGATCAATATTCGGGAATTAATGTACGGTACGATACTTACGTTTATTGTAGTAAAGGAAAACAAATTATTATTTCCTACTCACTGTCAGTTGGAAAACAAGTTACAGGAAATGTTCAAAGTAATGACCTCCGTCTTAAGTACAATATTTTCCTGCAACTGCTTTTTCTAAAGTTTATTAATAGTCTACCATTATTCTGGCTTAACCATTAGAAACTACGTACAACGAATTTCATATAACTTAAATATTAAAATGGGACTAAATGCATGAAAATAATAATACAGAACATACACAGGTCATCCACTCGTCACATTTTCAACCAAACACCAGCGAGTTTCGAAAAAAAAAGTAGCTAACTGAGCTCTATAGGATTCCAACACGACTGACTCTATCTCAAGTGAACTGTAATGAAACGATGGCTAGTACTATACAGTAAGTATACTTTTGCCGAAAGCAAAACAAATAAATAAACAAACATAAATAAATACTACAATACGTAGTTCGGTGACCCAGAAAAGAAAGAATTCAGATATATCATTAATAAAATAAGAGGGATTTTAATTTAAAAACTATCGTTATCAGACTCGAACATACTACTTTCCGGTTTGAGGTCTGACGCGTTCTCCAATACCCAAAGCTTCATCTCCATAGCTTTATTCTAACATAGGTAAATAACGGAAACGAATGAGGGTGAACTAACCAGTGCAGTGGCGTGCTGTCTCATTATTTGCTGGTAAATTTACATATCCTGTGAAGGCTAAATTTTGAAGACGCGGTTAATTGGTTCTGTTGTGGTGTTTAGTGAATGCAATACCGTCTTTTCAGAAGATTCGCAGGTAAAATAGCGTCACTCTTTTACGTCACAAAGGACGCAGATCGAGAATTTATAAAAGGACATGAAACGCCTAAAACGCGGTCGTTAGTTATTGATCAAGACAGCGGTCATGGAGTAGCGCTCCCGACTTCCAGGAAGAAATTCAGGAATATGGCATCTTCGGAGAACAGCACCAGGGTTCGCCCTACTATTTATTATAAGTAAAATCATCAGATCTTTCTTTAGACTTTTCGTGTAACTAGTTCATCTTGGTACTTTTAAATTAACAGAAATTTTCATACTTTCCAAGTCATTCAATCTCAATATTTAATAATCTATTTGTAGTAACTTGATATTTTATTAATAAACTTAGCAATAGTGAATTTCTACACTTGTGATTATTCCGAAAGCCTGCGATCACATTCATATTAGGAATCCTTCCTATCCATAAGAAAGAACAGTTTATAAAGTATAACGCAGTGTCTGATTCGTTTGTGTTATTTTGATAGAGATTATAACTTGCGATTATCTCAAAGATAAGCCATCCGCCCTTGTCGAGGCAAGTAGCACGACAAATTACTGGTGTCAGATATAGTATAACAATAAATTATGGTGTCAGAAATGGTATAATAAATATTGGTGTCAGAATTAGTATAACAAAAATTGGTGTTAGAAAGGGCACAACAGTTCTTAACAGTTGAGCTTCGTGCAATCCCTAATAAGGTCCGAAAACATTGCATACTATTGCACAGCTCTATTTCATTTTAATAATGGAATCTGAGTATCAATTATAAACAAATTTAACAACTGATAACTCAGATATTTTTCGTCGGAGACCTTGGTTTCCTTGCTTGTCTACAACCCCACTATAACCAGATAAATTTCTTCGGTTCAATTCTGAAACACCCTGTATATATATTTTTTCACACTGGAATCTGAGTATCAATAATAAACAACTTTAACAACTGATAACTCAGATATTTTTCGTCGGAGACCTTGGTTTCCTTGCTTGTTTGCAACCCCACTATAACCAGATAAATTTCTTCGGTTCAATTCTGAAACACTCTGTATATATATTTTTTTCACACTGGAATTTGAGTATCAATCATAAACAACTTTAACAACTGATAACTCAGATATTTTTCGTCGGAGACCTTTTTTTCCTGCTTGTCTACAACCCCTCAATAACCAGACAAATTTCTTCGGTTCAATTCTAAAACACCCTGTTTATATATTTTTTTTCGCACTGGAATTTGAGTATCAATCATAAACAACTTTAACAACTGACAATTCAGATATTTTTCGTAGGAAACCTTGGTTTCCTTGCTTGTCTACAACACCTCTATAACCAGATAAATTTCTTTGGTTCAATTCTGAAACACTCTGTATATAAATATTTTTTTCACACTGGTTTTCTAGGACACCTGAACTTATTGAGACGCGATTCGAAAATGGTGAAAATTGTATTTATCCATTCGTATATTTCTATTTTGCAAAACAAATGTTAAACAAAGCTTCCACTTCTTTAATACAATTTGACCAACTTATAATACTATTATTTTACATGAATGCATCACTCCCAACCACGTTCTAGATATCTGTACTCAATTTACAACAATTAAAGCATTGTATCATTGATAAATGATAACCAACGTGGAAAAAATTCAATAAAAAGTATGGTTTCCTACGTGGATGATCCTCTTTACCATTATTACTGTTACATTTGATGAAAAGAGGAAAAAAATTCTCCGAACTCACGAATTGAACAGTATCAAAGTCTATTGTACCCTATCTATAATTGTTTTGTTATAGTCACGGTGGTGTTTCAAATGATTACATAATTGCAATGAAAGGCGGCAGAAATATAAAACAGTGTTGCTTCGTACATAATTTTTTTTTCGATTTTTAACTAAAAATTACATTTTTCCAACGCATTTACCACAACAATTGTTACAAATCACACCACATTTATAACTCTTTAAGACTGTACATTAGGATACATAATTAAACTGTAAAGAATCAAGTTTCTATTGTCGTAGGATTTGTATGTTTGTACTGTATGTATTTATTAAATACTACAATAATTGGGTATACACCCGGTGGCAATGATACATAATATACAATAATAACATTACAATAAGTATTAATAAAATTTACAATAATTGCAGAAAAAAAGTAAAATAAACGTAAATCTAATTCTAACTATAATTAAATAGATGCAATAAACCTAGGACTATAAATAAAAACTATTCTATAATAACGCTTACAATAAGCAAAAATAAAGCTAACTTAAAAGTACTTCTATTAAACTCAACTATTATCAATTTAAGTAATTACATATCACCTTAATTAATTAGATACCAACTTAATTACATGTCAAAATAATTAATTAAATGACGCAACTTAGTTACACTGCACCTACAATTACATTTTCAGTCCAATCTTCTCAACCTTTCCTTAAATTAACCTTTCCTTAAATTTGAAACAATTGTGATAAGTGAATAAGAATGATGTAATTATTAGTAAAAAATTGAAAAACAAAATCTATACAAAGCAATTAACAACACATTTTAAGGCTTCGGAACACTCAAATATTAAAGAAATGATACTTCTTAATAATTCATTCTCTATTTGTAATATTCTTTTACCCTTAAAACTAGAAAAAAAAAAGTATTTTACTAGCAACTTCAAATTAGTGTAACGCTGAAAATATTGAGACGAGGACATATGTTTAAATGACATTTTTTGCTCAGAACGCCTTCGAGAAATAAATTCCGTAAATAACGATAAATCCTCGCGAAACATCCTGTAGCTTCAAAGGATAAATATACTGTACTTTTCAGGTAAGTTGCAATGTTACTCCCTGCCTTGTAGTTGTCATTCTCAACAATCTGGTCCACTTTTCTTAAGTTTATGAGGCACAATTGTTTAACCGCCAAGCAATTGGGTTATTTGATAATTTCATTCTTGTTTAGGTCCTTCTCATTGAATTCAATGAATTTCCAGATCGATGAGTTTTGTGTGACGATGTGTTTTTGGAAGTGATTTTTACATCCTTCGACTACGTTAGCTGTTCGATGTTGTCCTATCACAACCTCATTATAAGTATTTCATATTTCAGGTGGATATTTTACTGGCATTGCTCTTCTCCTTCCTCGACATGTTCCTCTTATGTAAGTTTTTCTATGTATAACGCTAAAATGGACATACATAAAAATGGACATCCGTGTGGACATGATCCATACGGACTCATCATTGGAATGAAGAACTATAAATGATTGGAATGACCTACCTGCAGCGGTCTTTGAGGGCTGTCCTTCCTTAAGCAGATTCCAGAATAACTTAAAAAGTTGTGTATAAAGTGCAAATTAAAATTAAGGTGACATTTAACATTTAATTTTTTAAGGTAACATGTATTTATTTAGCCTGACGAGTTACTTCCTTGGTTTGAATTGTAAATTATTTAAAAATAGCGTGTAAGAGGGCCTTAGACTAGAAATGTTTAGCTTAAATGTAGTTCTGTTTATAAGTATGCATAAGGGTGTAATTATTTGTCTTATTTGAACTGCTGTATCAGTGAAGCGAGGCGAGTCAGTGAAGTTACGGTTTTACAGTGCAGTGAATAGTTCCGATCAGTGATAATTTATAGCGTCAATGAAATGTGTTCTATAGTGTCAGTGAAATGTGTTATAGAGTGTCAGTGAAATGTGTCCTAAAGTGTCAGTGAAATGCGTCATAGTGCCAATAGAGTGAGTGAGATGAGAGTAAAGTGAAAGACTATTGAAACTTACGTAGGGCCTATACATATATATGTTGTATTGTAAAATTAGGTTATTTTATGTTTTATTATCAATTGTAATTATTGTGTTAAATTGTATTGTGTATTCTTATTGTATTGTGTATATAATTGTATTGTGTTTTGTATAGATGTATTGTGTATTGTTTATATTGTGTATACCACTGCCACCGGGTGCTTGCCCACTTGAAGTGTAAATAAATACAGAGACATCATTTTATTTTTACTTCAATGTTTATTGTACCTCCGTTTCTAAATGTACTTGACTCCCACCCCTTCAGTAATGTCCTTGCTAACGTCAGTCACACAAACTTACGGCCGCTGTTGCTAGCAGTGAAATAAACAGTACAGAGTACAGTGTGTTTCAGAAATATGCTGCATTTTCTATAGAAGAAAAAGCTTTTATTATTGAAGTTTATTTTCTCACAAGTATGGAGTGTAGCATAACTGAATTTATCTATGTGGACTGAACACAAGTGAAGATTAGCGTTACCGAAAGTACGGTACCCTATAATATGGTGCGGGACTTAACAGTATTATTTGAACAAGAGTTTTATTTTAGTGTTTGTAGGTATGAAGGACGATGATGGAAACTGGAATTACAATATAACCGAAAGTGAACAACAGTTTTTCTTTTTTTTTTTTTTTTTCACAATTTTCTGATTATATCATTACGGAATATTTTCGTAGAAATGCCATTAATCTAGTAGATAAATTTACAGCAACAAAGTGTACAGAAAGGAAGAAAAGTATAAGATGGCCAACAAAGGTGACAGAAGATGCTGTAGAAGATGTTAGAGAAAGGATGCAGCGAGGTCCTAATAAGTGTGTCAAGAAGTTAGCTGTAGAAATTGGAGTTTCTTACGGAAGTGCTCACAAAATTCTTAGGAATAAATTAGGTTAGTAATAAAATGCTGAATAAAGTAGACATTACATAATGTATATAACCGCCTGAAGACTTGAGTTTGTGAAAAAAAAAATTGTTACTATTCTACCGTTTTTTGATAAAATACTGTAATGACCAAACTGAAAATCGTAATTACTATATTTCCCTGTAACATAAATGGATACACTACTTTTCTCTCCTCCTATAGCTAGTAAAATGACTTGTTTACATATTTCACTAGCAACTCCAAACTCCTGTAATGGCAGGGGGGTAACAGTGTTTCCGAGTATAGCCAGGTTAATGTTAAAAATGTTGGTAAAAATAAAGTGATGTCACTGTACATACATACTGTAAATACTTATGGTCATAGGTCACTTGGACATGGCACAAATGGACGTTTCGTCCTGGAAGCGTATGGACGTTTATTAAATGCGTTAGCACTACAGTTGAATCATAATACAAACGGAAAGCCTACTTAAAAATATCCTTTCAGATAGAAAGTTCAAATCATTGACTCATTAGATAGGCAATCATAGCAATCATGAGAAGAAAAAAATTTGCAGGCACATTCGTTAATGTAAAGGCTGTTTCACATATTGACGTATTTCGTTACAATTATACAACCACTCAAAACTCCACCAGGACTTTAGGAACACACGGTATAACCCCCAGCAGTGCATCATTCTTCCGCCCATTGTTTTTACATTCAGAATTGTTTCTCTGAGCGAATTGCGTTTATAACTGCATGTTTTAAAGTAAACCTACATTTTAATGCCTAAGAGTTTTAAATTCCTGATTGTTATTCCTTGGTACAAGTTGTAAAATTTCACGTACATACTTCCCAGATGAATTGAGTTGTAAGCTCTGAACGTGATCAAAATTCGTTTAACAGTTTAGAAGAAAAGTCTGTAGACCAACAGAAGTACGGAGTGTCGAATTGTTCTCTCCTTCGGGATGGAAATAGATGAAAATGCCTTCTTCTTCTCTGAGGGTTTAAGAATTAATATTTTTCGATATAAAAATTCTTTGTATACATTGCAACAAAATACCAGGAATATAATTTTTTTAACCTTTTGAAGAAAATGAAGAATTCGAGTTTTTATTGAAATAAAGTACTTTAGAATGAAAGTAATAATTATATATGCATATTTTCCGCATATGAAGAGACCACTGCAAGAATGATGAATGTCACTTTCTTGACGAAACTGAACCAAGAATGTCAATGAATAGCTTATAGTACATTATGCAACGAGCCCATAATGGTAGTAATTAAGACGCGAGTATCTTTGTGAAGCGAGCGAAAGCGAGTTCCATAATTTTCATACGACTTTTTATGCTCGACCATATTTATAACTTGAAATTATTCATAAGTATTCATGTTATTCTTATGTGACTGGGGAGCGGAACTGACCTTGTGCAATCTCGTAAATTGTGAGATGTGCGCAGATACAAAGGTATTGATTTTTCTCCGAGGAACAAATGTCATTGACCTTGATATAATCTAGAGAGTAAAATGAACATTAATCTTGATATAACATTGAAATTGATTTAGACATTGAAAAACGAGATGACAAATTGAATGTATTTGAATATTACTTACAATTAACGCTAATTATTATAGTAACAAAACATAACCTTCTGCGACAGTATTGGATTTCCAGCCCCCGTGACGTTTCGCTAGTTGTCTTTCGATTGCATGTCCGAGAATAATCGATACTTGCGCTTTCATATTGCTACAATGGCGTATTCTGATTGGTTGAAAAAGTGAACTTTAATGAATAGGTGTACTTTAATGAGGTCCATTAAAGGGCTGCTACCAAGTGTATAATTACTACATTTCGGCATGGTCGAGCATAAAGACATATATAATGTACATAGAGAGTTATATGGCATTAACACTGATAGTCATAGTTCTCAGGAAAATATTTGGGGCTAAGAGGGATGAAGTTACAGGAGAATGGAGAAACTTACACAACGCAGAGCTGCACGCATTGTATACTTCACCTGACATAATTAGGAATATAAAATCCAGACGTTTGAGATGGGCAGGACATATAGCACGTATGGGCGAATCCAGAAATGCATATAGAGTGTTAGTTGGGAGGCCGGATGGAAAAAGACCTTTGGGGAGGCCGAGACGTAGGTGGGAAAATAATATTAAAATGGATTTGAGGGAGGTGGGATATGATGGTAGAGACTGGATTAATCTTGCTCAGGAAAGGGACAAATGTCGGGCTTGTGTGAGGGCGGCAATGAACCTCCGGGTTCCTTAAAAGCCAGTAAGTAAGTAAAGTCATTGTCCAGTAATGATCGGAAAATCACAGTTAAGCTTTGAGTGCTAAGCATTTCAAACTTTCAATTGCTTCTCCTGCAAAATGTATTCCAAATGACATCCATCATTCTTGCAGTGGACTCTTCATATGTGTGGTAAAATCGTTATCCTTTACGGTTCAGACTAATAACGATAAGCTTCGGTTCCTTATTGTAGTTGTTGTCTCCATCTGTAATTGATCGTCCTTTGCTTTTTTGTCATTGAAGTCAACAGTTCAAGTTTGTCCCGTTTCTTTGCCGATGTCTGTCATGAATATATAGGCATATGCATCCGGCATATAATTAGAGCTTATAAATATAAACGGTTTTACACCGTAGGGTTACTGATCCTCTGAAAACCCGCTGACGAAGAAGATTGTGTAGAATTTCGTCTAAACGACCGTTCCTTAGAAGTGGCATTTCAGAGTTGGTTGTAACGAAAATGTGTACACAGGAACATCGTTGTCACCGAGCGGACGAGTGGAAACTGCGAACGCCGTATACGGCTCGAAAGGGGAAGGATGTGGGTACACTACTGTGAAAGTTTCGATCTCTCACTTCTCTTCTAGCGAAAGTGGTGGTTATTTGTTAAAATTCTTTCAATTACAATAGGTTCAAATCTATGATTTGCTCCACAGGTTTCAGAACATTGACCATACAAAACACCAGGTCGGTTAATTAAGAATCTAATTTGCGCACTTTG
The DNA here is from genome assembly GCF_040183065.1 of Periplaneta americana. Lineage (NCBI taxonomy): Eukaryota > Metazoa > Arthropoda > Insecta > Blattodea > Blattidae > Periplaneta > Periplaneta americana. Next base: position 40,380,545 of record NC_091126.1, on the reverse strand, counting down.
GGTACCAAAACAGTGCTGGCGCGACTCCGCAACCACAGCGGAGCGATGTCTCTATCAGCGTATTCCGAATCTCACCGGACCGGTGGACAACAATGACGTCACGCTGCAGCGAAATGGGAACAAAACTGCTGGAAGGATCGATGGCAGTCATGGCGACTGTATAAGTGGTTATCTGTGCTACGCTAGCAAAATTTTGCGACATTTCCGTACTGCCATCTCGTTCAAAGAAAAGAGAGCATAAACAAATTATTTCTTGAACCGGTAGTAATAACTGGCCCGTTGACATGTTCGCTTATAAGCCATTAACATATTGTTTTTACGTTGTGCTCATTACAAACAATACAGCAGAACTAAAGCAGAACCTGAGAGGATAAGAGCAGAATACACCGCCATGACACAACAGTGCACGATGTCATTCGTCTGCTAATTCCCGCCCTATACAAAAATCAATCAGATTCACTGACGGCGGCTGATGGAGACTGCCACCACCTCTGCAAGCTGAAGGCACCGGCGCGACACCGGTGGAGCATCAGTGACGACATCGGTGAAATTCGAAACACTGTGTTGCCATCAGATTGCTCAGCGCTGAGATTCGGAATACGCTGTATGTCATACCAAGCGGTTGATTCTAACATACGATATCTCTGTTTATTTTTGTATACTATTTTATGAACTGTGTAAAATTTGATGAAAATGAAATTTATCAAAATATACTTTATGCTCGACCATGCCGAAATGTAGTAATTATACACCTGGTAGCAGTCCTTTAATGCATGTCTTAAAATACACCTATTCATAAATTTCAGGTTTTCGATTATTCTCGGGTATGCAATCGAAAGACAACGAGGGAAACGTCACTGAGGCTGGAAATCCAATACTGTGGCAGAAGGTTATGTTCTGTTACTATAGTAATTAGCGTTAATTGGAAATAACATTCAAATAAATTCAATTTGTCATCTCGTTTTTCAATTCTAAATCAATTTCCAGGTTATATCAAGACTAATGTTCTCTAGGTTATATCAAGGTCAATGGTATTCGTGCCTCGGAAAAAATCAATACTTCCGCGTCTGCGCACATCTCACAATTTACGAGCTATGCACAAGGTCACTACCGCTCTTCAGTCAGATACCAATAAAATGATTACTTCTGAATAATTTCAAGTTAGAAATATGGTCGAGCATAAAAAGTCGTATGAAACTTGCCTATAATGGTAATTAAGACGCTCGTATGAAAATTATGAAACTCGCTTGAGCTCGTTTCATAAACATTCTCGCGTCTTAATTACTATCATTATAGGCTCGTTGAATAATGTACTACTCCGTTCTCATCGAATGAACTCTTATTGACGTAATTCTACCTCTGAATGAAATAGCAATAAAATGAAATCTCGTTTTGTTCCTTTTTTGAATACAAGGTTGCTGTTCAACATCATCGATATGATCCCGATCTGTTGATTTTTGGATGTTTCCCATTGAAACTGTAGATTTGCGAAAGGGGAACGAAAATCCTCCAGACATGTTTTTTTTTGCCGCTATGAAACGTATGAATAAGCTGACTTCTCAAAGCAATATCTACCAATAATGCAAAAGTGAAACGTCATTTCAATACTAAATTCGAGACAATAGAGGGGGCGAAGTGAAAACAGGCTTAACTTTTGTGTGCCCTCGAATGCCCGTACTTGTTCATAAGATCCAATCTGTTGCTGACAAAGGCTGGGAAAATGTTAACCGCAGTCGCCATCATCCGTGTTTGCGAATTGCCCCTTTTGTAGCATTAACAGCCCACGACTGATTAGGCTAGGGTGCCGCATTGTCCGAAGTCGCGTCTGCACTAATGACATCTGGATTGATGCGAGCATTCAGACGGACGGATACAACACAATGGGAGGCCGACCGGCCGACCGGCCGATATCGACGCCAGGTGACACGCTGGCCCGTCCTCGCAGAGTTCTTTCGGGTGGCGAAAGTTCGACGCCGGGTGTTGTGTTGCCGAGACATCGAGCCCTGAAGTTCAATAAGGCTTGATGCATTAGTCTTTATGTAGCGTTCCTTCTACAGCGCAACGCTTTATGACGTGATGACAAAGGAGCATCGGTGAATGAGGGGTCACTGCAGTGCGCAGCGTAGCCCACGCATTGTCCCAGCGACTGAATGAGTAAACGTGAAAGCAATTATACTTGTATTAGTAGTGTTAGACATGGTTGCATAAAACTCGAGATATCTATTCCATAGCTATCTGTTTCATAACTTTATGGAACAAATTTTAAGAATTTTAAAATAATTTAGTTATGGAAATATATTTTGTGCAAATTCTACCAGGTCATCTTTTTGTATTTACTGACATTTCTAATATTAACCTGGCTATACCTTTGGATTAACGGTTGAGAACCGCAAACATTGTTACCCCCTTCCACGACCAGAGTTTGATGATACTAGTGTTAAATACAAACAAATGAATTTACTAGGTATAGGAGGGAAGATAAACAGTCCATCCATTTACGTAAACTAGGAACTATTACGATTTTCAGTTTGATAACCTTGCTTAGATTTTCATTTACTCAAAATTAGTACAGTATTAACAATAAGTGATTTTACTCGCTAATTAAACTACCCAGGCAGACGTATTCATTATGCAGTGTATATTATACTGTCTACAGCACATTAGCGTACAATATGGAGAGAGCATTTAAATTGAAAAAGTAATAAAAATCTGGACATTTAAACAAATGGTTGAAAATAATGGCTTCATTTCTTTTGTGTGCATATTATCGGAAACGTTTTTAAGCATATTTGTGAAATTTAATGTATAGTTTCTGAAATGTTATTCTTCAATTCTTCTATTATTGTCGGATGTTTAACAAACATAACTGCTTTACAGTAACCCCCAAGAAATAATGCAAAGCATCGGTCGACATGGGAGCACAGACAAATTTACTCAGATTGCTATATACTGTTCGTCCAAGTAGTTATGTTGCAGAGTCGTAGAAACGGGGGATATCACGTGATAGTTAGTTAACGAGGACTTTTTATTTAAATTATTTTAAACAGTTGTATAATATTACGTAGACTTACAATTCTTGACAGCAAATGTTTTAAGAAAAGAGCTAAGGCAGTCCAGTCACTAGCCTTTACAGAGGAGCCAGTAGAAAAGGATGTTGGAAACAGGGAAGCGACGTAACCAAACGGATACAGTACCTGTGCGAAAATATGATTCAATAATGAAAATACGACCATATTTCTGGAACGTACTGTACTCACTCAATAGTGTATACTGTGACCGTAAGACGACTTTGACTGCATATCCGGCCTTGGGTGGAAGTTCATTAGTAGAAGGGGTGTTAGTGAAGTACATCCAAAAACTCGGGTACAATAAAAATTGGAATGAAAATGAAATGATGTCCCTGTACTTTTCTCTTCTTATATTTTAAGAATTATTATTAGAAGAATGTTATCGTCTATTCATGAAGCTTAAGTTTGCATGTACTTATATAGTTTGCATATTATCAGGTTGGACGATAATAAAATAGATATAAGAACAGACAGCTAACAAAAATATATGAACTATAAAGGAATACAGTGATACCGGGAAAGAAAAGAACTAGAAGAAAAATGTAGGATCAGCCAATAACCTCTCACTTACGTTTCAAACACGCTATCGAATAGAGTTACATCCCCTTACGTAGCTTCGTATATTACTATAATGTTGAGAATGTAATTCAAAAGTTAAGCTCTTGAAAGTTGACGCCAATTCGACATGGTTTTCCGGTGAATATTGTTTTTGCTGCATATCTAAAGGTGAAACTTAGCTTATTTTAAAATACTTCCTTATAAAATCATGAAAGAATATAGTAATAATTGTCTTCAGACATTAATATTAAATTTTACCGAAATTATTATTAGGCTATCACAGTCCAACATAAATACGAAAAATGTGATTTTCTTCTTAACTAAAGTAGGCTATGTATTAATTGTAGTTCCCCAAGCTGGTTTCCCTTGGACAACATCAATTTGCATAACATCAAATTTTTCTGGCTCGGGTATTTGCTGTTCAGTCACATCACCTAAGGCACTTGCTTGCCGATCCGGAATTGCTCTTGTGCACGGGTTCCATCCCCGCTTGGACTGATTATCTGGTTGGGTTTTTTCCGAGTTTTCCCCAATGTCAGATAATCTATGGCTAATCCTCGGCTCATCCCGACAAATAATACATCGATATCACCAATCCCATCGGCGCCAAATTTATTTATTTATTCATTTATTTATTTATTTATTTATTTATTTATTTATTTATTTATTTCTTATTTTGCGAATAATTGTAACATGAAATATAATATATAGGCCTACAGAAAAACTTTAGCTCGCCCTTGAAAGAGTAGAACTCGTGCTCCGGGGCGAATTCCTGAATTGAAATTAATAATTATACAATACAATTTGTCTACTATGCTATTATAGTATATAAATTTAAATTTACAATTTTTCAATTTTTATAAAATCCATACATAACTTTTTAAATTTAATACTAGAACTATTAGAATTGACAAGATTATGATATTTAAATGTAAATTTGTTACATATTCTTGGGCCTAAATTACTACTTTGATTAAATATTGTAACAGTGTTGCATTTTAGTTCAAACAATCTTAAAGGAATCATACCTTTTGTTTCATAACTATGAGAATACAATTCAAAATTATTTCGATTTCTATGTATGAATTTTATTAATACAATATAATAGATTTGTCTTACGTTCAGTACATTAAAGTCTAAAAACAAATTTTGAGATGGAAAATCAATAGGTTTATGAAGACATATTTTAATTAATTTCTTCTCTAATAAATGAAGTGGATTAAAATTGGATTTAAATGAGCTACCCCATCCTATAAATAACCTAGTATATGATGCAGCGTCGTTAAATAATCAAGTAAAAAAGATCTAACTTTAATATCGGAAGAATGTTGAGCCACAACCAAAAATATAATGTGGTCAATTTTATCTGTGCACCGACTAAAACTTGTTAATAAGGTGACCTATTTTTCCAAGACAGGATATTCGTATCTGGCAAACGATCAAGACTGTAGTCGCATTAATTAGAAAAAAAGAACACACAGTCTTGAGGTGCGGACGCAGAGTGCTTTGGATGGCTTAACAAGACCAGCTAGAAAAGATTCAGAAGCTTTCAATACCGCATAATAAACATTTCACAGCAAGATATGTAGACTTACACACAGTTTTCAGCCGTACTTCTTGAAATGAACTTGCCCTCTGTGAATCTTAATTGTGTCCAAGTGGGAGACGTCCCTGCAGAATATACACATGTAAAAGCTGTAAACACGTATACTGGACCACGAGAGACATTATGCATTTGAAACACAAAGAGAATCCCCTGTTCATTGGAACTCACTCGGCTGTACACTTTGCAACTGCCACTTCATCCTGCTATGGAGAGAGACCTTGAAAAGTTGGCAAGGTACTAGCAGACTCTTGTGCATAGAGATGTCTACCTAAACTTATGAACTGCAGCAAATGTTTCTATGCTGGATGAAAACATCGATGAAAATAATAATAGTACCTGAATAATGTTGAAAATTACTGAGTGTATAACGTGATTTCATTTTTCATTATTTTTTTTGATCGAAGCCTGTAATACTAACATCAAAACTGTAATGTGTCACCGTTTATTTCCAAATAAATAAATATAAAACCAATATTTTGATTTTTTTTTTTGTATATTTTGATAGTTCATATCTAGGCTATACTGTCTATTGATAACACAATAAGTAGCAACTGGAGTAGCTGCTGATTTATATAAGTAACGGAATGAAATATTCTTGTTATTGCATTTTTGGACACCAATTTTGTCATATTTTGCTTCTGAGTCTCCTTTAATTATGTGGTATTATAACGTACAGCTCATGCATTTTGTCAAGACACTCACTATGTGCAGTAACGGAACAACGTTTCTGTCGAGCGGGTAAAAGTAGAAGGGAAGGTCGGGCGTGTGTATACAGAGTTTAAGGCAAAGGCTAAAGCCTTGGTTTTTCTGAACCGGCGTATGCGACTTGCGAGGTGCGAGGCCCGTCTCGCAGAAATCCGGACTATACGAGAGATAGTGAGTGGTTTCTATAACTGCGAGGTACGCAGACCTCGCACCTCGCAGTTATAGAAACCACTCACTATCTTTCGTGTAGCCCGGATATGTGAGAGACGGGCCTCGCATCTCGCAAGTCGCATGCGTCGGTTCGGAAAAACCAAAGCTTAACCCATTCCCCTATAATTCGTAAGTAGACTCATCCGATCTCGTACGCAGCTCTTTAGGAGGAGTGGGGGAGTGTCTGGACAAAATGCATGAGCTGTATCTTGGATGGCGAGTGTGACTGTTTCCTACTGCGTTCGACTTCCGGTAGTGATCATAATTTGGTGAAGATTTTATTCTGGTACATACTGATACATCAAAATAAATCGTAATGAATGGATTAACTTTCTTCCCTTTATTTCCTTTTATTTTAACACTAATTTATATACCGTAAAATGGAAGAAATAGGGAGACAGGGGTGAATTGGGAGGAATTTTTATACTTTTCACTTCTTTGTGTCAAAAAAATAAACATAATAATAAGAACGTTTATTTGTTCACTCGTTAAGAAAAAAAAGAAAGACTCTTATTATTATATCTAGTCTTTGAAACAAATAAATAAAAATAGTACAAATTCGTCACTATTCACCCCTACGTCCCTATTCACCCCATATTACGGTACTTTATTTCACTTGTTATACACACTCTGACCAGTATAATTTCTTTTAGCTTTTTTCTCCATATTTGTGTCACATATTACGCAAATTTATTCATGATGCACAGGACACCTATATGATTGCAGGTACTTTACTTTAGTAAGTGAGACATTAAGGCCCGATTGTATAAACCATTTAATCTTAGATCAGAGGTTAAATTGTTTCAGCTGAACTTGGAATTCTGTGTTGTATAAAGTCTAATCTGAGATTAATTTGTCTCAAATTAAAGTCAACTTTGACTGACGAAATTTCTCCGATTAAGTTAGATGATCCAAGTTCAGTTATTTCTTTTCTGTTTGAAATATACGAGTGACAGATTGTGCAAATAAAATATCCATTATTATTAATATTAATAGATATGATAGGTACATTTATATATATTTCTTTCAATTGCTTGCCTTAATACACAATCTTATATTTTATAACGCTCTATCGTGTTCAGCAGTATCAAATAACATAACCTATAATTATATTATGTTTATAACAACCATTAATTATTAATGGATATGATAGGTACATTCATAAATTTTCAATTAACTGTATTACTAAACGAAAATTGTCGTTTTATAAAGCTTTATTATGTTTAGCAGTATCAAACACCATAACATGATAACAACTCGGAGAACAGTCAACCTTATTCTTATTGTCCGCCATTATTTACATTGCACAAAAAACCAGTGTATCCAACAGAGTGTACGGAAAGTCGCCAAAAAGTAGTTGTAAAGTCGCTAGATTTCTCATTGTCAACAAAGAAAGATTAAATTTTGTCACTATGGGGTGCTAAAAAGGTCACTAAATCCATATTTAAGCAATATAAAATTAAAAGAAATTGTTGTTGCAAAAGAGTTAAAGTCGCTAGATTGGCAACACTGAACAAACCTGTCCGCGCATCACGTATTTCACCTGTTTATGCGATGTTGCCAAATCCTTTTCACGCGAACTTAGATTGCATTTGAACCAAGGTAATATGATCGCAGAAAAGTTTTATACAATAGAAGAAGTGTCTGAACTCGGTTCACTTTTCGATCTTCGATTAAAGTTGATCTTTGGCCAGGGAGTTTTATACAATTGGGCCTAAATAGTATTTAAGTTTACAATATAAAAATATTAGGTTTAATCAATTCTAAAACATTTTAGATTATTTACATCAATTAGTTCTTCTGTCTTCCGCAAAGGTACCCTTGCATCGTCTGAAATTTCAGGAAGTCTGCTATACTGAAATTTATCGTCTGGTTTTAGATGCATGGTAGCGAAGTTATGACCGCCGCGAACTTGGAATAAAAGGTCTTTTATGCCTTCTCCAACGATGCTGCAGGATTAGGGCGAAACCACGTCAAAATTCAGTTAGAATGGGCCTTAAGATTTTGTGTCTTTAAAGGTCATCATAATTAACATACAAGAGTGCATATTGGCACATCCGAATACCTTTAAAACCAATAAAGGAATCAGTGAAGTCAACAAATTTCCTAAGAAGAAATTAGAGTGACATTCCGTCATCAGTAACCAATTAGAATGCATATCTACTTAAGATGGGCATAAAGATTGAACTTAAAGCTTTAAAATGCGCAGAATTACAGAACTACCACAGTCTAGTATATACAGTCACGAAGCTTGAGTTTATGAGGCTACTAGGAACAATAGACTGTGCAGGTACTATTTCGCATTGTCTGTGATGAGGCGATAGTAGCGATCCTAGTGGTTAGCAACTATCTATGGATGCATATTTACTACGTATTGAGCTTCGTGACTGTATATACTAGACTGTGTCATTACTATCTGTAACATGTACAATGACGTTCAAAGATATCTGATCCTACTAATCGAAAGTGATCGATAATTTGTTGGTGTAAGAGTAGATTCTTTAGTTTTTACTTCAATGAATACACGGCGAAGACAACATTCACTGTTGCTAATCGTAGATAAATATACCCGTGTTATAGCATTCAATTTTTCATCCCCTTCTACTGATTGTAAGACAACACTGAGTTTGGCTGGGAACAGGTGATATTGTCTATTAGAAGAATAATTCATGTTTAATCTACATAATCATTTTCCCTGACAATTTTTAACGGTTCCCAATTATGGTGCCACCTATTGAGAACTAAAGAACTGTTTCAGTGTAAACTGACACTCAAAGATACCCGACCCCTATTAATCGATATTTATCGCTTATGTACGTGTGGCTTCTTTAGTTATTACTTCTATGACTAGATGGTGAAGATAACAGTCAATGTCGCCAAAAGTATATAAATATATCCGCATAATAAAATTAAAAATGTTATCCCCCTCTAATGATTGTAAAAGAAAACATTTAATTTCGCGGGAAACCGCTGACACTGTCAATTATGACAATGATTTATACTTCATTTACATCATTATTTTCGCAAATATTGAGAACTAGTCGAACTATTTCAAACTTTGTCAATTTTTTATATCTTTGGTTCTGACTTATCCCGTGGCTAGAAAGTTCGCTTACACGATCAGAAAACTGGAGGTCAGATATCTTTGAATATCACTGTACATGAAAATGCGCTGCCGTTCCGTACTCTACCAGAGTCTTTCGAAAATCCACAGGAGACTTAATAAAACCATGGAGGAGTAAAAGTACAATAAAGAATTAATATCAAATAATGAATATTTTGCGTAATTTAAATTAATAACGCCCCAATCCGACAATTTTTTGCCAGTATCCCGTTACTGTGTTGGACTGATTGAGAACACAGGGACATCACAAACCTGACTGAAGGGCTGTGAAGGGCTAATCACCAGGGGATATAAGTTTAAATTCCAGCGAAATGCACATGGGATTTCTGATAAATAAATGTGTTACAGCGACTTCAGAGAGGCACGTTATGTTGTGTAGCCTCCACCAAAAACAGTCTGCATTTCACGAGAAGATCCGAGAAAGGAATGCGAGTTATTCCCCCACTCTTATAATCTATCCCCAACATGGAACCGGCCGACCATTGACTGAGCCTTGCTTATACCAAACGGCCAATGACACCACTCCTATCCACCTGCTCCTTCAAGAACGCTGAGTCATGGCTTACTCTCTCCTCTTACCCCGCAAGGACCATACTCCCCTCGCAGGGATCCTCTCGTGAAATTTGGACAGTAGATTATAACAATTTTATTGACCTATACAGGATGTAAGGGGTCTAAGTGCCGTTCTTTTAACAGTCGTCGGGGACGGTCTACAGGATCAAAAATGTCCATGCAACGTAGGGTCAAAACTTGATAGTTTTTCCATAACAAAATATTTAATTTCTTATTTTATTTGCGTTATACTGCTTATATCGTTAGTAAAATTACGAAAATTACATCAGTTGATGTATCTAGCAAAGAGTTAATATAAGCTTAAATAAATATTTTTGTGTTCCATTACGTTTTCGTGAAATTAAATAGAAATGTATGCTTAAATTTGTTAATATTCTGGCGTGAGAGACGTGACAACGTGTTCAGCAGGCAGCACTCTGCACAGACTTAAGTACGAGTTTGCTGAGTTCAAGCTCACTGTCCATAGCTCTACTGGCGAGAGGATGGCAGTTCAGTACAGGGTATTCGATAAACAACTTACAATGTCATTCACAGTTTAGGAATAAGCTTATCATGTTATTAAGTTATGGAGAAAGTCTTCGTAGTTCAAGTGAGGCAAGAAGGATGTACCGTCAACGTTTTCCTCGAAGAAGGTTATTAATCGGCGGACTTTTGTAGCAGTTTCTCAACGATTATTAGAAACAAGAAGTCTCTTACCCCGTTTCGAAAATCACACAACCAAAAATTTGTTTAAAAATGATACTGCTTTACGGAAGCGAGAGAGATTAAAATGTTGCGTTAGAAATAAAGTTCGTGTGATTTTGTGCAGAAAACCATTATTGCTTATTTTTTAGACGTACAATTAAAAGATGGAGCAATATTGTTATATAAAATGTAAATTTGCCATAATGTTCTATTAATGATTGAAAGTTTGTATTTGCCGCTCGTTTTATGTAAACAACAGTATTGTCATGGTCCGCTCCTGATTAGAACAGAGCATCTGTTTCGTACCGTTATGTCTGTACCCGCTTGAGCTGTACTGTGTAATTCTAAACCCCCTCCTCCCCTTCTAGCAACGTTGCAAAACGTCAAATATTGTAAACTTCAATAATTAGTTAAATATTGTAATGAGAAATAATTGTAAGGACATTTTTTCTTCCTTATTAATAATCATCAGTTAAAATACTGGCATTATACCCCTTAAATCCTGTATATAAAGGATAAATAAATATTCTCTATGAAGGATTCAAACCCGTCATTTAATCACGCAAATATTTAAATATGCCTGTGTAACCATGGATGGAAATTTTCACGTATTTCATGCAAATACGGAATGGTAAGCATTTTAAATCTCCTCTATATTCCAGCGGTCTCTTCAGATTCCTCTGCACAGCGCTGGAAACAGAGATGTTGGGTGCAATCAGAAGTGTCAGAACTTGAGAGAATGTAAAAGGAACACACACACACATTCTCACACTCACGATCGATCGATCCAACAAATGCTTTGGTTCCGCGTTCAAATACGTTCCACATGCGGCGACGAGCACCAGAGTGATCAGATTGCGTGCCTGGCAACTCCCCGTGAATGGGCGGCAACTTCTCTGCTACGAGTGTAAGGCGGGTTACGTACCAAACAGTAGTATGTTCTCCAACTAGCATTTTCACTTGCGTGATATACACACTGTGACAACTAATAGAGGTATAATCACAGTCTACTATATACAGTCGCGAAGCTTGAAGTGATTTTTTGCAAATCTCGTGATAAAGCGCTCCAAGCGGTTAGCAACTAGAAACAATAGACGGTCCACGGTCGACTTTGGACTGTGTAGTATTTCCATCGAGTGCTAGCTCGTTGCGTATTTCACATTGATGCTTGTGAAATGTTCGTTATTGGTTGTAATGAAAATGTTAATGGCTAAATAATTGGAATAATAATATTTTACTAGAGACGTAGAAAATTAAGTTTGTTTCAATGAAATTTATTGATCAAGTTTTATTTTCAATTCTGGTGGGATTATTATTGCTTAGGCCTACTTTTTTTTTCAAAGGGTATGTTTTTAATTATAGCTGTTAATTTTGTTGTTATTTTTATTTGTTACTTTACTAAAGACGTAGAAAAAGTCTGTTACAATAAAATTTATTGATCACGTTTTATTTCCAATTCTGGTGTGATTATTATTGCTTAGCCTCATCCCACTTTGTTAACTACGTAAGCCTACACTACAAGTACCGGTACACGTAAGTTAATCCATTAATTCATATTTCCATTATTATTATTGTTGTAAAGGGAAATGCAAATTAATATTTATTGGTTTCATAGTTAATTATCGCTATAATCTTGAATGATTGAAGCGATTATAGTAAATTTCAGTTCATTTTGCACAAACAAAACTAATATTAACCTACTTCTTGAAAGTATCTTCGAGTTTATGTTGGAATTTAATATACTTCATTAAAATAATAAATTAACTTTATGCATTTAATATTTCAATAATGGAAGGAAGGTGTTAATTTTTCCAAAAGAACACGACAACGAAAGTGTAACATATTTTGTCGTCTACTAGGAGAGAGATCTGCGATGATGAGGCGATAGTAGCGATCCTAGTTGTGGGCAACTACCCATGTTTGCATTTTTACTACATATTGAGCTTCGCGACTGTTTATAATAGACTGTGGTATAATCTTTTCGCCGTAAGAAAAATCCTAATGTAAACAATAGCACGTGACTGAAGTGAGGCTTCATTGGCCACTGTTTGGCGCCATAGATTCTCAGTATGTGTTCCCGCCTACTGTTGTACATTCTCTTTCATGTTAAACATTTCCCGTTACTCGTCAAGTAGGCCTAACCTCACTACTATGCATTCGTTTGCTTAGGAAACATTTAATTTATAATTACTATAATTAAATTATTTTTAAATCTTATGTCTTCACAATGGACAATTGAGAATGCAAAAGCCATCTTCAGTACCACGTGCTTGCGTGAACAACTACGAGCTCAAGTGACGCCAGTTTGTTAGAAGAACAGACTACCTCGGTATTACTGTTGGTATTAATCCGCGTTCATAGTATATAACAAAATATAAAAGTAGCTTTTATTTTACACAGCGTTTTACACATGAGTGAAGTTAAATGTTTTATCGTATTTAACAACTAGAATTAAATTTTTATTTTCAAATAATACAAGATTGTGGTTTCCAAATACGAACTATATTTTCCTGCGTCATGTGAGTGTTTCGACTGGGAGCCAATCACGGGTATGACAGCAACGTGCTTATGTTTACATTAGGATTTTTCTTACAGCGAAAACAGTATAGCTACACCTGTATCATAAGAAGGCTCATGCATATAGTGCCAGTTTCGAGAATTCATTTCCCTTAATTAATAATACATATTGATTGAGGTTCTGATTGATATGTACTGTAGTGGCAAAAAAACCGGACCGACTCTTGCAGCTGATTTCAGAGCCTTGTTCACTCCAGAGCACGATAGACTGGTAACTAAGACTTTCGTGGTTCGAATGCTGCCTGGGATGGAAACTTTTTTCTGTTCCTTATTCAAATTTATTCCCAATAATTTTCGACTGCAGCGATATTTTACTACTTAATTAACTTATTATTCCCAGAACATGAATTTTACCAGCAACAGTAATAATAGCAGTATTATTACAATTACAATCAGTAGCAGCATTGGTTGTAATAGTGAAAGTATCATTTAACGAAGTGTGCCTTCAATTAGAAGAACATCCAGTTTTCAAGCTACAATAAGCTCGGGTTCTACATTTTCCAAGTTTTTAGTCTCAACCTGGTGGCAGTCCTCGCGTCTATATTGTTTTTTGTGTCGCCGTTTTCTTATTTTTGTATATTACATTTTACACGCGTTCCATATTTGATTTTCTGATATGTAAAATTTTGAATGCGAGACTATTGATATCATTTTCATCAATATTATATACATTTATAAATTTTCAAAGTGTGGCTTTGATTAAATGAAACTACAGTTCTTGAAACTGGCAGGTCTCATGTTACACGTCACAATCGTCAAGAATTCGGAAATCTTACTGTTATCTTTTAATTTTTTTGAAAAATAAATGTTGTTTGAAATTTTAAACATATTGATACGAGCCAATGATTGGTACATTTGAAGTATAACATTCTGTAATAAAAAATAAAAACTTCCCTCTAGCGTTATTATTAAATTAGCGTTTTTTTCAATATGGTCTAACGTTGCAATTTTTAGGAAAAAATATGCTGTCATAAAATGAAACTATATGGTATTTCGATTGAAATTATGAAATAACACCGTAAGAGACAATGGGAACCGTAACAAAAATAAAAAAGTGGAAGGTATAAAAAATAAATATCAAACACTGAATATTTTTCGTTATTTAGTAAATAATACGCCAACTTAGGTATGTAGCCTCTGGTCTATTTACCATGATGGGTTGATTCTGTACACAGGGTCATTACAAACCTGACTGAAAGCTATGCAGCGTTATTGGCTAGAGGACATGAGTTAAAATTCCGGTGAAACTCCCACGGCACTTTTGGCAGAAGAACAGGATACAACGTAACAATGGTCTGGCATTCCTGTCTCCTCACTCACTCAAAAGATCTGCACTGTATGTGGGATACATTGAAAGATAGAATATGTCACTCAGTTTAGGAAATAAAATTACAGATGTGTTGGATTGAATGCTTTTTTTCGGTTTAAATGGACAATGTGGATCTGTAATAGAAGAAGTATTTAATGAAGGGCATTCAAGACGAGGGGCTCACTACAGGAAGAATTTAGCTGTGAGATGAAAACTGCACATGTGAGGACTTCTTTAATAAAAACTTAAACTAACCTAACCTAACCGTGTCACTGATTCGTATATGCAAGGTGTATAACGTGAGTACGAAGGAAACGTCTTGATTTGATCTGCAATGTACATGCGAAAATAAATCTAGCTAAGTATCACGCTGACAGTTCATGAGAAGTCCACGCATGAGCAGTTGTCATCTGACAGCTAAATTCTTCTTGTCGCGAGAAACTCGTCAATCATTTGTTATCTACATTTCTGACATTTAATCTATACACTATGGTTTACTCTAAGTGTATCGTACGTGCATATTATTCACCTTAATACTGCAGAATTCGCTATTACAAATTTAACGAGTGGTCGCGTAGGTCATTATCTGTTCTCCATGCCGAGATATTACTGATAGCGGCACAGCGAAATTTAGGCGCTCCCATGTCCATAGAGAGAGGAAGTGGCGTCATTGGACGTGGCCACACAGGTTACATTGATTCGTGACGTAGGTAACTATTAACAGCGGTAGAATTCTGCTATGCCTCATAATTTTGCTACAGTAAACATTTGAATTTGTAATTCCTGTTTTAAAACGGATTCTGAAATAATTTCGAATACTCGGAGCTGGGAAAGACTTTTCCTACAACAGAATTAAATACGCAAAGTTTGGCTTTATTTATAACATGTCTAATCGTTTCTGTGGTAGAAAGGAGGCTTCAGACCTGCAGATGTCTCGTCTGGAGTAATTCCTGAGCCATAGATGTATTATTATCATTATTATTATTATTATTATTATTATTATTGTTGTAATTTGGAGGGTAGCTGCGAATTTATTGAATAAGAAGTCGTGGATAGCCGATAAGAGGTGATCCTCCAGCTTGGGGGTTGAGCGTAGGGCTCATTGCCGTAAAAGCAACTTGTTACGAATCCATACAATAAGCCTGGGAATGGGACTGATTCTCTAGCACGATCACAAATAGTTGGGAGACCGGAGGGAAAAAGACCTTTGGAGAGGCTGAGAAGTAGATGGGAGGATAATATTAAAATGGATTTGAGGGAGGTGGGCTACGACGATAGAGACTGGATTAATCTTGCACAGGATAGGGACCGATGGCGGGCTTATGTGAGGGCGGCAATGAACCTGCGAGTTCCTTGAAAGCCATTTGTAAGTAAGTGGTTTGGAACTCTATTACTAGTACTGATTCGGCAAAACTGTAAAATATTCAACTATGGGTATAACTATGATAAAAAATAAGAGCATTTTAAATGTCGAAGATTGTATGCCAGACGTCGTGATCTCGATTACTTATTCTTATGTAAGGTCCTTAAAGGTGACATTAATTGTAAATAGTTCTTAAACAGTGTCAGCCTTCGTATTCCTATGAAGGACATGAGACATCACAGACTCTTCTATAGTAGAAATTTTAAATCTTCCTCGCCGATCTCCAGATGTATTAAAAGCGCTAAATTACATGTAGGCGATTTCGATCCATTCAATGTATAGAAGTATTAGAATATGGCAATATCTTTGCCATTATTATTTGCTTAATCCTTATACACAAATTGGTAATATTTTTGTAAGAATCAACTCCTTTCCATAAAATATTTTAGTATTAACTCTTGTAAATTAATCATTGTAATCTATGTTCTTCATTTTGTTGTTATTTCAATTAGGCTTATTTAATTTGTACCACAGTTGTTCATTTTATTGTATTAATTTTATAACTGTGCTGGACTTTTATTGGCCAATGGCTATACTCCAGCACATAAATAAATAAATAAATAAATAAATAAATAAATAAATAAATAAATAAATAAATAAATAACTAAATAAATAAATAAATAAATAGACAGACAGACAGACAGACAGACAGACAGACAGACAGACAGACAGACAGACAGACAGATAGACAGATAGATAGACAGATAGATAGATAGATAGATAGATAGATAGATAGATAGATAGATAGATAGATAGATAGATAGATAGATAGATAGATAGATAGATAGATAGATAGATAGATAGATAGATAGATAGATAGATAGATAGATAGATAGATAGATAGATAGATAGATAGATAGATAGATAGATAGATAGATAGATAGATAGATAGATAGATAGATAGATAGATAGATAGATAGATAGATAGATAGATAGATAGATAGATAGATAGATAGATAGATAGATAGATAGATAGATAGATAGATAGATAGATATTATCATCACTATTATTACTACTATAGTCCACGTATTCATATTGTACTCGTATGTCGCTCACATTTTTATATTGTATTTTGTATATTATATCATATCTTCAATATCTTTATTGTAATCTTCGTGTTCTCTCTAATACATTTCTCATGTGTTGTATTTGTTTACTTTTTATATTTTTTACTTGTTCTTTTTTTGACGACGCTGTGTCAACTACCGAGTCATTTGGTATTGATGGAATTGGTAATGGCGAGATGAGGTCGAGGATTCGCTGCGGTTTGTCCGACTGTCTTTTTGCGGTTGGGGAGGACCCCAGAGAGAGCCCAACTAGGTAGTCTGCCCAGGAGGGAGTCAGTCAGTCCCATGCGACAGATCGGCTAGCAGGCGCGCTACGAACTCAAATATGACGGTGGATCTTTATATTCTATTTTTACTTTTATATTGCATTTTATATATTACATTATACTTTGATTATTATCCTTGTGTTGGTTTTAAATCATTTTGTATGCAATGTAATATGCCTTGGTATTTTATTTGTATTATATAAAAGGTAGTCTTAGTCCTCAGTTCTTTAAAATTAGGTTTGTTTAGAAATATTTTAAATGCGCAGAATTAGTTTTTTAGGTATAATTTTGATTTATTATTATTATTGTTACTATTATTATTATTATTATTATTATTATTATTATTATTATTATTATTATTATTATTTTACACAGTCATTACTTTATTTTTCCATTAACACTTATATCTAGGTAATTGTCATAGTCTCAATGTAACACGTGCTGTGCTGATCATGCTAATTCTACTATTCCTTTAGTTGTGAGATTATATTCATATGTATTAATTCTTTTTTTTAAGTTAATACTGTATAGTAGAATGTATTTTCCTATTTGTGATTATGTATTCAGTCTCTTTTTTATTATACAGGGACATCATTTTATTTTTACTGCAATTTTTATTGTACCTGAGTTTTGGAATGTACTTCACTCCCACCCCCTCTACTAGTAAACTTCCAACCGTTCACGACACAGAGCCGAGAGCGCGTAAGCAGTACTGAGTTACTGAGTATAGTACGTTTCAGAAATATGTTCGCGTTTTCCAGTGACGAAATAGCTTTCAATATTGAATCATATTTTCGTACGGGTACTGTCGTCCGTTTCCCTATGTCGCATCCCGGTTTCCCCCACCTGCTTCTGTTCGCCCCTCTGTTAAGTTTAGTAGCTGGACTATCTTAGCTCTTTTCTGAAAACATTAATTTCTGTTAGGAATTGGACGTCTACGTAATATTATACAAGTGTTAAAATAACTTAAATAAAAGGGCCTCCTTAAGTAATTAACTGTCACGTGATCCCCTCCTTTCTACGACCCTACGAAAAAATCACTTGAACGGACAGTAGATAGCATTTCTGAGTGATTTCATCTTTTCTGATCGGGCAGAAGTGAAGATTGAATTTACAGTACGTAAGGTACTCTTTTATAGAGTAGGTACAGAATTATTTTAACATGAGTTACTCGTACGAAGGACGAAACTGGTAATTGGAATTAGGTACAATAGTCTATAGTGCGATAATATGCACAAAAGAACTGAAGCCTGTATCGAAATGAACGGCCACCATTTTCTAAAATGTGTTTAAATATCCATATTATGATTATTTTTCAATTTATTTTCATTCTCTATATTGTACGCTAATGTGCTGTAACAGTATAATATACACTGCATAATTAATACTTCCGAATGGATAGCTCAATTCGTGTGTAAAAACAGTAAGTGTTAATACAGTACTGTATTTTGATTAAACAAAAACCTAATGAAAATTATCAAACTCAAAATTGCGATATTTCCTAGTTTACATAAATGGATGAACTACTTTTCTTCCCTCCTATACCTAGTAAAGTGATTTGTATTTTACGCCAGTATCATCGAACTCCGTCGTAGAAAGGGTAGCAAACGGTGTTTCCTGTTTCAATCATTAATAGAAAGGTATAGCCAGGTTAATATTAAAAATGTTAGTAAAAATAAAATGATGTCCCTGTATATTTATTATTATAATTATTTTAAAGCTAATACTGATTGTGTATATGTATTCATTCTCTCTTTTTTACTTAATTATGTTCATTAATATGTTTAAGTTAATATTTGTATACCGCTGTGTATTTTTCTGTATGTGATTTGATCCTGGTTGAGTGGAAGAGAAGGCCTGATGTCCTTAACTCTGCCAAGGAAAATAAAACTATTATTATTATTATTATTATTATTATTATTATTATTATTATTATTATTATAACTCAATTGCCCTCGATCACGAGCATTGCTCCTTCGGGTGTACTATGTTTATACGTCATCTGAGCTGCTCGGGTGAAGACAATGTTAAGTGACATCTTCATTATTCATGAAAATAATGTTATGTCACATGCTCTTTTCAGTGATATTTGTCTTTTGTATATGTGCATGTACAGGGTGTTTCAAAATACGGGGCATAATTTCAGGTATGTATTTCCCACATGTAGACAATCAAAATAGTTCATTACAACATGTGTCCGGAAATGCTTTATTTCCGAGTTATGGCCTTCACAACATTGAAATTCACCGGAACGTTTTTCTTTCCGCAGTTCGTTGCCGTCAAAGGAAACATTAAGAGAACACTCTGACAGTTCATTCCGAGGCGAAGGTTACATTCAGTGTTGTGTAGGCGTTAGACTGTGCGACATGTATTCAAATCAAGAGCTGGCAGAGATACACTTCATGTACGGTAAGGCGGACGGCAATGCTGCGCTGGCTCGTCGTTTGTACCAGGAGAGGTACCCACAGCGACAATGTCCAAATTTAACTCTCCTGGTTTGGGAAGGGGACGACCAAGATATACAACTTCTTGGCCTCCACGCTCACCTGATCTGAACCCTCTCGATTTCTAGTTGTGGGGCCATTTAAAATGATTGGTTTATTCGTCTCCGGTGCCTGATTTGGAATCCCTTCGGAATCGAATTGTGGCATGTTCTGAGGACATACGCAATACTCCTGGAGTTTGGGATCATGTTCGCAGGTCAATGAGACATCGATGTGAGGTCTGTATTCAAGCAGGAGGTTGACATTTTGAACTTATTCTGTAATGACAACGACCTGCCGAAAGAAAAACGTTCCGGTGAATTTCAATGTTGTGAAGGCCATAACTCGGAAATAAAGCATTTCCGGACACATGTTGTAATGAACTATTTTGATTGTCTACATGTGGGAAATACATACCTGAAATTATGCCCCGTATTTTTAAACACCCTGTATATATATAAGTTGTTTTAAATGTTTGCAATACACGCCAGTGATACCTGAGCATTAGATTTTCAAACATTGAAGTTACTGTATTGCAAAATGTAGTTTTAATCACTTAACATTGTCTTCACCAGAGCAGCTCATCTTTATAATCGAAAGGAAATAAATTAATATTATATTATATTATTATTATTATTATTATTATTATTGTTATTATTATAACTAATATTGATGGTGCTATTATAAATTATCAAAATATTACATACATATATTAATCCATGTTGAATCTTTCGCACACCACTTTTAACACTTGAATATAAATAATTGATTAATTGGCGTTCTTACTCGTGTTAATTGTGTAAGACTGTGCGGCTTACAGCTGTTTCGGTGCTTCTTCACACCATCCTCAGAGCCTATTAGACCTCGGCGTCATCTCGAACTTCGTTGCCTGTTGTGTGGGTGCGTTCGATTGTTGAAAGGTGTTCAAATCAATTCAATTTATTTGACCATTAGACATACAGTTTTAGGCTTCGTCAGAATACATTGAAAAAAAACATATAAATACATTTAAAAAACACTAATAACAGAAACAGTAAAATTTAAGTAATACAATCAAAACATGAAATAATTTGAAACTTTTAAATTGAAGAAAACTAACTAAATTGCAATTAAAACTTATTTATTAAAATACAATTTCATACAAATTTGTGTTGAAAAACTCAGCAACAAAATAAAAAGGATTATTTAATAACCAATTGTAAAATATAGTTTTGAAACTATTGATTGGTCATTTATAATGTTGAATAGGGAGCTTATTATATAATTTCATCCCCATAATTCAAAAGTTTGTATTGCTCTTGTGTAACCTGCAATACGGAATATTAATTTGTTCACTATTTCTAATTTCATGATCATGTATATTGGCCACTAATGAATAATTGTCAATATTTTGTCGAGTATAAAGTACTATATCATATATATACAAATTTATAATTGTTAAAATCAGTGATTGTCTGAAAAGTGGCCGACAATGTTCCAGATAATGTGATTTACATAAAATTCTAATGGCCTTTTTTTGTAAAATCAAGACGCTTCCAATTTTGGTTCCATTTCCCCACAAAATTAGGGCATATCGAATTATCGACTGAAAGAAAGAAAAGTAGGCACATCTTAAATAATTTTGAGAAACGCAAGTCGTTAATTTCTTTAGCAAATATAAAACTCTTGATAGCTTTGTGCATATGTACTCGATGTGCTTATCCCATGTTAAATGGCGTCTGTAAAAAGTCCCAGAAATTTGGTGTAGTTGAGTTTGTTGAAATATGGTGTCAAATAGTGTGTGTTTTCTGAAATTGATCTGTGTGTTGAGAATTTGATCAGGGTGTGTTTTAGTGTGTCTGTATATTTCATATTGTTCTAGTGTGTTGAGTTTTTGGTTTTTGGGTTGTATGTGTAGGATTTCCACACCCACACAACAGGCAGCGAAGTTCGAGATGACGCCGAGATCTAGTAGGCTCTGAGGATGGTGTGAAGAAGCACCGAAACAGCTGTAAGCCGCACAGTCTTACACAATTAACACGAGTAAGATCGCCATTTAATCAATTATTTACATATTTTAAATGAAAAAAATGAGCACTAAGTTACAAATAGTCATCTCAAATATCGAATATAATTTACAAAACCATTGTTTCAACTGAACAATGAAACGAAAAATATAACATGAAGATCTCAGGATCAAAATCAAACGTCATGACATTCTATGGAAGGACGCCAATAAAGAATATAATTATGAAAGAAGATAAAACGACAAAAGAAGAGAATAACTTTAATTTATATATGTTGCAGCATGGGACATGAAAAAGAGTTTGATGTAAACGAATAATAAGTAAATTCCAAGAGTTCTGCCCAACGATAAAACTCACATTAGCCGGGAAACGCCATAAAGACACAATGTTGTAGTTCTACCGGGACATCATTTTGTTTTTACTAAAATTTCTAATATTAACCTGACTATACATTTGGATTAACGGTTGAGAATCAGAAATACTGTTTGTTACTCCTTTCCAAGACCGGAGTTTGATGATAGTAGTATAAAATACAAACAAATCACTTTACTAGGTATAGGAGGGAAGAAAAGTAGTGCATCCATTTACGTAAACTGGGAATTATTACGATTTTGAGTTTGATAATTTTCGTAAGGTTTTTATTTAATCAAAATACAGTACAGTATTAACAATAAGTGTTTCACTGACTAACTGAACTACCCAGCCGGACGTATTCATTATGCATTGTATAGTACACTGTCTACAGCAGATTAGCATATAATATGAAGAGTGCATTTGAATTGAAAAATAATCAACAATTAGATATTTTAAACAAATTGTTAAAAATGGTGAACGTTCATTTCGATACAGACTTCAGTTATTTTGTGCATATTATAGAAAACGTTTTTAAGCACATCTTCTGAAATTTAATTATTTTTTTTCTTGAATGTAATTATTTAATTCTTCTATTGTTGTAGGATGTTTAGAAAACACAAATGTTTTACAGTAACCCCAAAAGAAATAATGCAAAGAACTCAAATCAGGCGACATGTTGGGCCATAATCCAGCGCCTGTTGAAGTAATTCTGTACCTAATCTATAACAGAGTACCTTACGTACAGTAAATTCGATCTTCACTTCTGCCCGATCCGCGGAGGTAAATTTACCTAGACATGCTATCACCGTCCGTCCAAGTGGTTATGTCGCAGGGTAATAGAAAGCGGGAAAATCAAGTTAAAGTTACTTACTTAACGAGGACTTTTATTTAAATTATTTTATAGGCTACTTTGTAATATTACGTATACGTACAATTCCTAACAGCAAATATTCTCAGAAAAGAGCTAAGACAGCTCAGCCACTGTCCTTTACAGAGGGGTGAGCAGAAACGGGTGAGGGAAACCGGGAAGCGACGTAACCAAACGGACACAGTACCTGTGCGAAGGTGTGATTCAATAATGAATCCACTTTACTCACTGGAAAATGCGACCATATTCCTGGAACTTACTATACTCGCTCAGTACTGTATACTTTGACCGTAAGACGAGTGTGACTGAATATACGGTCTTGGTTCTGTGTAAACGTGTGGAAGTTTACTAGTAGAAGGGGTGGGAATGAAGTACATTCAAAAACTCAGGTACAATAAAAATTGAAGTAAAAATAAAATGCTGTCCCTGTATAAAGTGGTGAGCGTGTCGGTTCTAATTTATGGTTCCGAAAGCCGGACATTAACAAAAGGACAGGAGAGAAGACTACAGGCGGCGGAAATGTAATTTTTGAGATCTGTAGCTGGGTAGAGACTGGTGCACCATAAACGAAAAGAATACATAAGGGAAGAAATATGAATAATCAAATAAATGAATTCATTCAAGAGCATCGAAAGAATTGGTGTGAACACAAAGTATGACAATACAAGATTTCCAAAATGGATAATGGACTTCGAGACGAACGATAAACAAAGAAAAGGACTCCACTTAAAACGTTGTAATGGGCAAAACTTCGACTGATTTCTTTACCGGAAAATGATCGAGATGTTTCACTTTTTGACGTGCAATAGAAATTAGAAAAATTACATTAATATTTCGCTAAGAGCTGTTTTCATTGCCATTTTTAATCTGTTTTTACTAATGAAGGTCTATTCCATTTTCCTCAACTACAGTAGAACCTCTGTTATCCGTGGTAATGAAGGGGGTGGACTGAACGGTTAAGCGAAAAAACCGGATAATCCATACCATGAAATATTTTCGTAAATTAAGTGAATAATACTTGCATTTCTTAATTTCCTCCGTGTTCTTGTGTTTAACACGCTAGATAGTGAATCAAAAGTTCACTCATTCAATCTGGTTGTCAACGACGGGTTTTTAAGGGGCAAGGAAATTCCTTGTAATGCTGTCAGCGGAAACATAGGAATAACATAGGTCTCGTGTTGTAGATTTACATACTTTTTACACTTTATTGTTGATTTTTATTAAATCGCGCACAATTGTAACACCAATCTCGTACTCTCATGCGAGATGATTCACAGTTTCTCTTTCCCCGAACCACTGAATTATTTCCGTTTTTTTCGGTACTTAACACAACACTTTTCTTTTGATACTCGTGGAATATATTTTATATAGAAATTCTACAGTACGGCAACTCTAACAGCAGATCATACAATGTAAGTGTCAAGGTTTGTAATAACATACTCTAGAAAAAATACGTACTGGTACTAATATAACGTATAATAGTACATATGAAGAAGACAGACTATATATGTGTCTGTAGCAAAAAAAAAGCAAGAGAAAGATAGTCGGATAATCCAGCAATTGGTTAATAGGTTGTCGGATAATCGGGGTTCTACTGTATACTGTTTTCATAGTTAAGGGGAGTTAGAAGTTATCGCATACAAAATAATGGTAAAAATAGCCTGTCTTCAAGCAGTCCTAAATATAATAATATTTATCAGAGCTCTTTCATTTTTAGTGACCTATGAATACACATTAAGCTTTAAAATAAAAAAAAAAACATTTACCCTTAAAATAATTTTTAAATTTAAACATTATTTTTTTTTTATAAATTTACTACATATCTGTGATTAGGTACACTCTGTTCACTTATTAGAGCACACATTGAATTGAAATTTTAGCCACTTACTGCTAATAGATACTAAAACACACCCTACTAAAATTATTAAGATAATGTGCAATATTATAGGCATAGGGCTTGTACCAACCTTCATCGTCAATTTTTTTTTTTTTTTATTTATTGACGGTGAAGATTGGTACAGACCCTATGACTATAATATTCCAGATATATTAATAATTTTAGTAGGGTGTGTTTCAGTACCTATTACCAGTAAGTGGCTAAAATTTAAAATCAATGTGTGCTATAATAAATGAATAAAGTGCACCTAATCACAGGCATGTAGTGAATTTATAAAACAAATTATGTTTGAATTAAAACAATTATTTTAAAGGTAAAGATTTACTCTAGAGCAACCATTCTTTTTTTAATTTTAAAGCTTAATGTGTAGACACACATCACTACAAAATGAAAGAGCTCTGATAAATAGTATTATATTTAGGACTGCTTGAAGATAGGTTATTTTTATCATTATTCTGCATGCGATAACTTCCAACTCCCCTTAACTAGCATGCATAAACAATTCAAGAGTAGGAAGTCTATGTTTTAGTTATTTTACAAATAAGACGTGTGTAGTCCTTTGCTAATTGGGAACCACTGGCATATAACTATATATTTATCACTTTAAGTTACGCAAAAACTACTGTGAAAATTTTTGGAGACGATTTAAAGTATATCGACATATTGTAATGTGTTTTAAATACAGATTAAGATATTTTCTTCTAAAATGTCTTATTTCATAGACATTTTTCACTTGAATCGATTCTTAAGCAATGAATATAAACATATGCATTCACAGGAGACAGACAAAAACAAATTAGCTGGTCATACTACCTGTAGGATTGAAAAATTGAAGCCAGAATAGATGATAATCGAAAAACTGAGTAGATCCTATACGTCCTCACTCATCTGGCGAAAAGCGCCAAGTGCGCAACGATATTTTAATAATAATAATAATAATAATAATAATAATAATAATAATAATAATAATAATAATAATAATAATAATAATGATTTATTTAACATGGCAGAGTTAAGGCCATACGGCCTTCTCTAACACTCAACCAGGAGTAAAGACTGCGTTGCAAAAACACTACAAATTAACAAATTACACTACAATTTTACACACAAAACTGAATAAGATAATAATAATAATAAAAAATAAACAACAAGTAAGAAGAAATCAGACATAATATATAACATACAGAAAGAAAGAAAAAAGCATAATAATATGTGAACAGCAGGTCAAAATAAATGAGGCATACAAAAAAAAGACAATTATTCATAATAATAATAATAATAATAATAATAATAATAATAATAATAATAATAATAAAGAAGAATAGTAATAATGATAATAATAATAATATTAC
Organism: Periplaneta americana; assembly: GCF_040183065.1. NCBI lineage: Eukaryota > Metazoa > Arthropoda > Insecta > Blattodea > Blattidae > Periplaneta > Periplaneta americana. Next base: position 40,354,414 of record NC_091126.1, on the reverse strand, counting down.
TAATAGTAGTAATAAAATAATGCAGTACAAAGTATACAGTGAATACAATATTTCTAAGTACACACAATAAGGAAAATTAAGATTATATATAGCTCAACTTATCACATTAGAGATATAACATTATCGGAAAATATGAAAACAAAAATATAAAATAAGTTGAATATCATTAGAACATAAAAAAATGTGAATACGTGGAAACATGCAATACAACACGTGCATGTCACGTGACTAGGGACATTGTGATACTGCATTTTAAGCGATATTTGGTATCATACCTACTCATATCGACAGTATCGCAACGTTCCTATACGTGACAGTGGAGAAATTCAAGTTGGGTGGCAGTGAAGTACTCAATCTAGTTACGTGACGTAGTTTCTTACTACAAGATTGCAAGTAAATTTTCACACTCGCAGTTAGTGTAATCCTAAGCGCAACATCCATAGAGGGCAAAGGTCGATCAGATGACTGTCCATCTTGCGTCCACATGCCTCAGCAGAGATTGTCGATCATGCACGCAGTAAGAGAGTAATTTGTGGTTTGGAAAATAATCCACTCCAGCAATTATAGCAAGTTCGCGGAACGGATTCTGCTATTTAGCTCCCCAAATTCATCACGAAGTTGGGTGGGTACCGGTCCCATTCACTGGCCGAAATTTTATGAGCACATTTCCCAATTAGTACTTGAGCCAGAGATCTTTCCGTAACGCGAGTCCAGTCGTACCGCCTTGGACCTCGTAAGAGTTCCTTTGTTAGGAGAATAAGGGTCGCTTTCTAAAACACGGACGAAATCGTGGTTCGAAACCGCTATCGACGTCTGAATCCTTTTGCGATTTCTAAAACGAAGTCGAGACGCGGCTTGAGAAGAAACCGAGGTTCGTCTGTTTTATATATGGCAACGCAGCTAAGAATCGATTTATTCTTGTAAACAGTCGATATTAGAAAGAAATGAACATCGGGATTAATATTTTTATTGAATTCCAGTAAGTCGCATTCTTTTGTTTTCAGCTAAGGTATTGTTATATTTGCTAATTTATAGAATATATGTGCGTTTAAAATACTAGCATTAATTGTAGGGAACTGATTTTTAGGTACCAGAATTATATTTCCTATATTTATTACTACTATTAGTAGTAGTATTATTATTATTATTATTATCATCATTATTACTATTCTTATTATTATTATTATTATTATTATTATTATTATTATTATTATTATTATGAATAATTGTCTTTTTTTTGTATGCCTCATTTATTTTGACCTGCTGTTCACATATTATTATGCTTTTTTCTTTCTTTCTGTATGTTATATATTATGTCTGATTTCTTCTTATTTGTTGTTTATTTTTTATTATTATTATTATTATCTTATTCAGTTTTGTGTGTAAAATTGTAGTGTAATTTGTAAATTTGTAGTGTTTTTGTAACGCAGTCTTTACTCCTGGTTGAGTGTTAGAGAAGGCCGTATGGCCTTAACTCTGCCAGGTTAAATAAATCATTACTATTATTATTATTATTATTATTATTATTATTATTATTATTATTATTAGCACAATTCGAACGTTTATGTTGTGGTTTATCATTTGTTCATAGCTACTGCCAACATTAACTACCTGAAAACCCGGGTCTAACGAATCAATAACCTAAATATTAACTGGATTAAAGTTGCATTTGAAACTAAAATATTATATGGTTCTATTTTCACATACAATAGGCCTACTACGTGGAAAACCCCAGTAGCATAAAACGTAAAATAAGAATACAAAATCACGCTTGCTTCATATTCTTGTAGGCCCACATTATATTCGAGTATTAAATAAAATGTCCAGAACTACTGTAAAGACTAAGAATTAAGTTGCATCGTCTTATAGACATAAAGGTGTAATTAGTATAAAATATTAGTCCTCTATCTTACTTCCCTCAAAGCAACAAGAAGGCGTAAAAAACTTGTCAACCTGGCGCCTCTTGCATTTCTTTGCAGATTATTATTTAGCATTCTTGCTACATTTTGCGTTGATTCCTTCGAAAATTGAAACTATTCGCCTGAAATTATCCTCGTTATATAGTTACAAAGGATTATTCCTGTCTCTCATCATTCTAATCCGAGATTTAATATTTGTAATCACAAATTTTCCTTTCATAGTCATCCAGCTGATCTACTTCCTCCATCTTGTATACACGAAGCCGTGGTTTTAAACCTGCCCCAGCCGTGGTCTCTGCTTCAGACCATGGCTTCGAGCCATGGCTCAGAAAAATGGAAAAGACCTCGTTTTATAAATCCAAGCGCGGTTTAAAGCCATGGCCGTGGTCTAGACCTCGTTTTAGAAATCGACCCTAAGACTTTAAATCTGTTCTGACTCAAATATCGAGAGCAATATAAACCATAACGTATCAGTGTTCATGAAGCTGGTTCGCTTACTCAAGCGGAGGGGATAATGGAAAATAGATGTACCGACAATGAAGAGGTGAGCACCAAGAAGAAATTGTTAATATCATCTCCGTTGACCTAAAACTTCACATGAAATCATCAAAATTTTAACCAGGTTTGAGCTATGAATAATCGATTCTCTAGTCTAATGTCTAGACCAGCGGTCGTCAGCACAGAGCACCCTGGGGCTAGCGTATCTTACCCGCGGAAAACACAGTGCACCATGGTGCACTCGTAGCTGCTAGCGGGTATGCTCTCTACCTCTTCCTGCTGCACGACGACGGGGCAAACGGAACGGCTCCGCTCACCCTTTGCACATTTCAGAGAGTGCTGACGGCCACTGGTCTAGACGTTTGGCTCACGGAGAGCCGGAGTTTCAAATTCGAGACAGCAATAGCTTTTAAAAATATTGTTGTAATGCGTATGAAACTAGCTTAGAAGAAAACTTCTCAGTGTAAAAGCGACGTACAATAGATTCAATTTTACATTATTACAGGACGGTTAGTAATACCTTCTGGCAGTACTAATAATTCTTGAACTGTTCCACTCTGACGGTTTGGAGAAATTGATTTTTTACTTGTGTATTTGCAAGATGAAAATTATCACTTCAAATTGAAGAGTAGCAGAGTTGAATTTTGATCTTATCTGGTAAATTTGAACTGTAACCTTCAACCCAGTAACAGGTTTAAATTATAACATGGATTCCCCATATTCTTTCCAAAATGCAACCATTCGAAATATGCATTTTATCGTCCTAAAAATCACCACTCTCTGCCGAGAGTGTATCCCCAAATATCGGACTTTAGGCAATAATGGTAAAACTCAACTACCGAAGACGCCAAACTTTGAATATTGTTTACCTTTTCACCTTGTGTAATCACCAGGCTTCGGCCTAGGGACACAGTAACCTGTATGAGATTTAGAGTACACGGAGTATAAATGACGTCATGACCCGTGTGGAAGTGTGACTGCAACAGCAGAGGTGGGTCCGTAATGTGCATTACCGTTGTGTGTAGGCCTATTGCTGCTTGGCTGCGGTACGTGTAACAGGCTTCGGCGTAGGAACACCTGATTGAAGGTTACAACTCATATTAATACTTTAATGGTAGACATTTATTGTCTGCACTAGGAATGTACTGTATATACTACATCTGTACAGGGTAAAATATATTTTGTGCCCTATTGTGACGGACTGTTTACATGTTGAGACACGAAGTTACGGTGCGCTCTATCTCCCACTCCACTCGACGAACACAAAACTATTGTCCGTGAGTTCTGAACTTCATGCGTTTCTGTGCCCAGGAGCGAAGCCTGGTAATCACTACTTGCAATCGCTAAAAATGTTAAAGATGAGATTCTGTTTAGACTCTATCACTTTGTCCACTGCGAGTTCAGCATCACATATTGCTATAGGCCTAGGAACTTTATGGAGATACAATGAAATTGCCTGATTTGGGGTAGCACGGTGCCTCGTCTTACCCTTAAACAACACGGGACATCATATTAAAAACGGACATATTATATCCGAATTATGTACTACAAATGATATTTTATGCTCGACCATGCCGAAATGAAATATACACCTGATAGCAGCCCTTTAATGGACCTCATTAAAGTACACCTATTCATTAAAGTTCAGGTGTTCCACCAATCAGCAAACACCATTGTAGCAATATGAAAGCGCAAGTATCGATTATTCTCGGATATGCAATCGAAAGACAACTACAGAAACGTCACGGAGGCTGGAAATCCAATATTGTCGCAGAAGGTTATGTTCTGTTACTATAATAATTAGCGTTAATTGTAAATAATATTCAAATAAATTCAATTTGTCATCTCGTTTTTCAATGTCTAAATCAATTTCAACGTTATATCAGGATTACTGTTCATTTTACTCTCTAGATTATATAAAGGTCAATGACATTTCTTTCTCGGAAAAAAATCAATACTTTCGCGTCTGCGCACATCTCACAATTTACGAGATATTGCACAAGGTCAGTTCCGCTCCCCAGTTAGATAAGAATAACATGAATACTTATGAATAATTTGAAGTTAGAAATATGGTCGAGCATAAAAAGTCGTATGAAACTTGCCTATAATGATAATTAAGACGCTTGTATGAAAATTATGAAACTCGCTTGCGCTCGTTTCATAAACATACTCGCGTCTTAATTACTACCATTATAGGCTCGTTGCATAACGTATTATACTAGGTATATGCATTTGTGTAAAAAAAAATAATTGAAATTCAAAGTTCTTGATGTGACAGATAACATGGTCACATTTACCTTACGAAGGAAACAACGTTAAAAATATTTACCACTCTTACAAGTTTATCGCCCATGACAGGATTTGAATTCGCGAATTTGGTTGTGTGCTACGCATGGTAACAATACCAGTAATATAAAACTTGTGAAACCGTGAACTTTATATTAACAGGAATGCACTTCATTAAAGAACACTCCTTCCTCTCAGTTATCGAACCTGGAATTAGTTACTTATCTCCTTTCAAAACCAACGACTATCCAAGCGTGTGCATCTCAATTTACGATCATTATTAATTCGTGAAAAGGAGAACGTTATAAGGACGTCGGATCTCGCACATCTGGACCGGCTTGGCTAGCGCGCCTTTTAATGAGATTATCGCTTTCACATTTTACAGCTCATATTTCACTGTTATAAAATTTTCAGTTTGACTTGGCGTAATGCTTTCATTTCTGATTCTTTTCAGCTATTAAGCCACATGCAGTATTCCATTCCTTCACTAATAAAAATCGGTACAACGTTTGAGAACCGAAACAAAAACAATTTGGAGTTTGGCAATCAATTTTCAAGAACTGTTGTTTGGAATATTGGTAGGAGAAACGGGGGGGGGTAGAAAATATGTCAAGCATTCGACTTAATATATTAAATTTGTTTTTGTGCTTTTGGAATACTACTCACTCGTTTAGTTTTAAATGCCTCCAAATGTGGTTGACTTCTTTAATTGCATATTACATTTCTGGAATGAAATAAAATGTGTTCCGCTTATACAGGGACATCATTTTATTTTTAATTCAACTTTTATTGTACCTGAGTTTTTGAATGTACTTCACTCCCAGCCCTTCTACTAACGAAGTTCCTCCACACAGAACAAAGGCCGCAGTACTGAGTTAGTGATTATAGTACGTTTCAGAAATATGTTCGCGTTTTCCAGTGACGAAAACTTCCAATATTGAATCATATTTCCGCACAGGTACTGTCGTCCGTTTGCCTACGTCGCATCCCGATTTCCCCCACCTGCTTCTGTTCGCTCCACTGTAAAGACTAGTGGCTGGGCTTTCTTAGCTCTTTTCTGAAAAAGTTTAATTTCTGTTAGGAATTAATTGGACGTCTACGTAATATTATACAACTGTTTAAAGTAATTAACTATCACGTGATTCCCCCCATTCTACGATCCTGCAACATAACCACTTGGACGGACAGTAGATAGCATGTCTGAGTAATTTTATCTGTGCGGGTCGGACAGAAGTGAAGACTGAATTTACAGTACATAAGGTACTCTTTTATAGAGTAGGTACAGAATTATTTCAACATGAGTTACTAAGTATGAAGGAAGAAACTGGTAATTGTAATTAGATGCAACAGTCTACAGTTCGATAATATGCACAAAAGAACTGAAGCCTGTATCGAAATGAACGGCCACCATTTTCAAAGATGTGTTTAAATATTCATATTATGATTATTTTTCATTTTAACTTCATTCTCTATATCGTACGCTAATGTGCTGTAGAAAGCATAATATACACTATATAATGAATACGTTCGCATGGATAACTCAGTTCGTGAGTAAAAACACTCATGCTAATACTGTATTGTATTTTGATTAAACAAAACCTAATGAAAATTATCACACTCAAAATCGCGATATTTCATAATTTGCGTAAATGTATGAACTACTTTTCTTCCCTCCTGTACCTAGTAAAGTGATTTGTTTGTATTTTACTCCAGTATCATCGAACTCCAGTCGTGAAAGGAGGTAGAAAACGGTGTTTCCGGGTCTCAATCAGTAATCCAAAAGTATAGTCAGGTTAATATTAAAAATGTTAGTAAAAAATGATGTCCCTGTACATACATTAAAAGAAAAATCAGTAAATTCAAAAGAACCAGTTCCTATGCGAAAAACTTGGCACCAATGTCAGGAGAGTTCTGAAAATAGTAATAGCGGAGAAACCCCATATTGCTTGCAAATTTTTCCGTCAGGCAGCTGAAGAACAGCAAATATGTTACAGTGACAATGTTCTCCATAACCATGGTTTTGTTCTTCATTATCTCACACCATGCATTCAATTTAGGCGAATTCCGTTCGTACTGAGTCACAGCATCCTGATTTTTCACATGGCGACTGATGCTTCTCCACCAATGCAGGATAGATATCTTCTTCGCATGCGCGTGTGTAATTAGTTGTCTTTATTTTCCTGAAAGTCTTGGGTGACATAACTTCTGCTTTTGAAAGATATGGAAGACTGACTGGTCGAGTGGTGTGTTTAGCTATGAATTAATTTATTTGTTCGTTGTTTCGATGGGTTTTTGATTGATTTGCTTATTGACCTTTTGCTTAATTGGTCGTAGTGCTGCTTATGATTAGATTTTCTCCGGAGCGGTTGTTTGCGCGCTTTCAATCGGAGACCTCCGGTTATCTCCGATTGATGCAGCGCAGGTTGTATATGTGCTGTGGCGCAGACATACACTTTCCGCTGAGCATTCCTTTAATCGGATCAGGTAGTGATTCGAGTCCGCTGAAGTCCGCGTATCTTTTAAAATAAATTCTAATTTGTTGTTGTTTAATCTCTCTTTTATGTCAATCTCTCTCTCTTTCTTCGGCTCTTTTTTTTGTGTTGCTTAAAGTGCTACGTTAGCTGACAGATTTTTTTTTTCTAGTTTTGAAATTCATAGTATATGTGGAAAGCCGTATTAGTTTTATGTCATTGATCGAATTAATAACATTCAATCTAACTGCAAAACTAATGCAGAAGTAAAGCTTTTCAGTAGCTAATGTAAACATTTATACTTTAATTCTCCTAGAAACTCTCGTTTAATCGCAAACAGGGTTTGTCAATTATTATTCTAATCGGTTTAGCTAACGTAAAATATATTAAGGGAGCTTCAGAATGAAACCAAAGAAACGTGGGCTATCAATGGGATAAAGTTTACTGTCCAACATAATTTATTCAGATTCTTCACCGGACAGGATTGTGATTATTGTGTTAAAGGATGTCAGTATTTGAACTGCCTCTTCTAAAACGCGCCACTCCTGCTCTGTAATAAAAATATAAGTGGATATGAACTTAAGGATAATTGTGATTATATTATTACCAGATGTTTCTTTAGTTTCATTCAGAAATATTTTAATCCAAACAGTAAAATATAACTCAAGTCGTCTTGTAAATATTTCATTTGTTTTTTATTGCCTCGAAAGTTACGTTTTAGAGAAATTTCAAGACTTATTCATAGACTGTGAGCGTTTGGGAACAATAGCACTAAAACAATTAAAAAAGAAATCGTATCAAATGTTTTGCGTAATTGTTTTCATCAAGTTCGCGATTGTGCGATCGCTTCAAATGATCTAACAAATTCGATGTTCCACCATACTTAGAGTAAATTCGCCCACAAAGTTTACAGTGTGCGACTTTATTATTACCTTCAGCTAAATTAAATAATTTCCATGCGACGGATATCCGATTTGGTGCCATTTTATTCCCCTCACAACTACCGTCAGTCCGTACGCGCCGGTCGTCCTTGAACTAACTGTCGCTTCGCTCCGAACCCCCGCATCCCTCCGTATGTCCCCTGTTCCACCTACGGTCGTATCGGAGATCACCGGTGGAGAGCTTAATTCGTAATCTCCGATTCCTCCGTGGCAGTAGTCACTCCGATGAGCAGCACTGATTGGTCGGTTTGCCTTGTAAGCCCTACATTAGTGGTTGATTACATTGGTTTTGTTGTCGACTGGTTGATTGGTAGACTCTCGGGATTTTTATGAAATGTTGTTCAGTCAAATGTCCGAATACAGGTTTGAACCTCATAATGACACCAATAGCGAAGGAATCACTCACGAGACAAATAAGCCAGGAGACAATGAATTAGGATGGCGAGTTTCTTTCCCCGTCCATTGCGTACATCGCTGACTAGTAATGTGTTACACTAATCATACTTCTGATATATTAATTATTACGCAAATCTACTCATATAAAGTTTGTATGGATTTCTCATAAACATAGAAGAAAAAACGGTTATATGAACAGCATCAAGAAATGCTTGCTTTCCAAGTAAAGCTTTCAAGTATGATCATAGTGCTCTCCAGTAAGTTTGTTTGCCGGAATTAACATGATGCAGTCTGCTTACATTTTCTTAGATGAACTGTTCAAAATTTCGACTTCCTGCCTGATCATAGGCCGCAGCTCACCATCTCATTGAGATGCTAATGTGTTTCTCCTTCACGCACACCACATCTCAACCCAATGCATTTCTTTCTGTGGGGACACTTAAAGTTGTTGGTGTATTGGCCTCCTGAGGATAATGAAGGAACTCAGCGACAGCAGGTTCTGCAAGGCTACCAGACAATAAAAACTATGCAAACAATTTCAGATTCAGATTTCGATCAGATGAGCTGTGGCCTGTATTCAGGCAGTATGCGAACATTTTAAATAGTTCAACTAAGGTAATGTAAACACACAAACGATTAGGGAAAACACGGTAATTTTACTGGAAGTAAGTAAAGAGATCGGTTTGGAAGTAAATCCCGAAAAAAACAAAGTATATAATTATGTCTCGTGACCAGAATATTGTACGAAATAGAAATATAAAAATTGGAAATTTATCTTTTGAAGAGGTGGAGAAGTTCAAATATCTTGGAGCAACAGTAACAAATATAAATGATACTCGAGAGGAAACTAAACACAGAATAAATATGGGAAATGTCTGTTATTATTCGGTTGAGAAGCTTTTACCATCCAGTCTGCTGTCAAAAAATCTGAAAATTAGAATTTATAAAACAGTTATATTAACGGTTGTTCTTTATGGTTGTGAAACTTGGACTCTCACTTTGACATAGGAATATAGGTTAAGGGTGTTTGAGAATAAGGTTATTAGGAAAATATTTGGGGCTAAGAGGGATTAAGTTACAGGAGAATGGAGAAAGTTACACAACACAGAACTGCACGCATTGTATTCTTCACCTGACATAATTAGGAACATTAAATCCAGACGTTTGAGATGGGCAGGGCATGTAGCACGTATGGGCGAATCCAGAAATGCATATAGATTGTTAGTTGGGAGGCCGGAGGGAAAAAGACCTTTAGGGAGGCCGAGACGTAGATGGGAAGATAATATTAAAATGGATTTGAGGGAGGTGGGATATGATGATAGACACTGGATTAATCTTGCTCAGGATAGGGACCAATGGCGGGCTTATGTGAGGGCGGCAATGAACCTCCGGGTTCCTTAGAAGCGAGTAAGTAAGTAAGTAGGTAAGTAAGGTAACGTAAACAATGTAATAAAATACAGTAATTTAAGCAAACAAACATACTGAGTAAACAATGGTCATACTTTGAAGTCCTACTAAGAAACCAAGCATTACTGGGCCCATGTTGTTATAGCCAGGTTTTTCTACATGTATGAGGAATCCATACCTGAAATTTTGCTCACTTTTTCGTCGTTACACCCCAAGAGGAACAGCAGGTACACATACATAAGATGAAACTCATTACCCTAAATCTTGCCTTCAATCATCTTTTGGTCCACATTCCCCTACGTGTCTCAAAACCTACAAATTGAGACTTCAGCATTACCATGGATCTAAAAAATACTGAAATTCTGTAGCATGTAATAATGATCGTCGGGGTTTTTATTCAGGACTGTGTGGTAGTCCACAAGTCAGGTCTCACATACGAGCGTCTCCACATCTCCTCGCGATACCTGGGCTCGAGTCTGTTTCCGCCCAGCTATGTGTCACAGCGAAAACTGCGGTTAAGCCCATTAGCCAAACGCAGATCGATGCTTGGGGCATGACCACGCGCGCTGTATCCCTGTCTCTTTTTTCACGTGAATAAAGCTTCCTTTATTCTCTATTAATAGAAGGGAGCGGACTCTCTGAAGAGCTGCGTCCATTCGAATAGATGAAATTCAAATCGGACGGAGACACAAAAACAGAAATGCATGTTAACATTAAGAGAACCTGTGGCCTCGATTATTTGTTAACTCTCTGCAATGAAAATGGAATTGAGTTGGTGAAATATCTCCATACGAACCGACGACAAAAATAATAAAGGAAGTGCTTTCAACAAATAAATCGTAGAAAATTAATTTTTTTTATTGGTATGAGATTTACAGATACCAAAGGGTGTAGCCTATAGCGTAATAAGGGAACTCTTGAAGCTCAGACAAAGGAGGAAGTAGTACTAGAATTTTACGCTGCATGGCATTATCCAGATTCTTCTATGGAAGTAAATTCTGGACTCTAATGCGAAAAGATTTGAAGTTTCAATAACCATAAACGTGACTTTAATGTTCAACAAAAGATTCTAGAATGCAAAGCAAAGTCAAGCAGACAATAGTAATATACGTTACAAGAGCGGTATGTTGACGTTTTCATGGTCGAGGAAAAGATTGAAAAATCGAAACGTAGTTGAGCTTTTTGAATTTTCGAGAACATGAAAACAAACATACCGTTCGTGTATCGTACATTATTTTGTGCGAAGATCGTTTATTGCATACCTGAAAGACGGATTTCTAATTAGTTGCAATGAAATCTCCATGTTGGTTTCTGTTTAATGACGGCAACTTCGGAAAACCAAAATATCTTTCTTCAACATTGTTGCTATAAAATGTTTTCTGTGTTTACTGTACTCCAGCAGGCCGTGATATACGTCTGTCTTTCCCCCCCCCCCCAGTCTATAAATGCGAACTTAAAACAAACGGTAAGGTTATGTAATGATTTATTTTTCATTTTAATATTTTAACAATATTATTTATATAAGATATTGCAGTAATAACATCGGCATCTAGAATCTTGTTGATTTTTTCACGGCTTCCTTAATGTTACTTGTATCAGGAATGCAATAAGTTTCGTGGAGTAGTAGACTTTACTTAATTTTTGCAAATATTTAAAAACAATAATTAACATTGCAATTTAGGTGAAATTGCAGTGGTAAGTTTCCAATTTATAATTATTACTATGTTAAACGTCTCTAAAAATAATATGTTAAAAGCCTAAAGCAGTAAAATGAATGTCGCGCTTAAGCGGTAAGAAGAGGGAAATTGTTATGTGTGTTACGTTGGGAATACTGAATGTGGTATTTCACACTTACCACGTATTGGTTCTGTGCGGAAAACAAGCAAATACGCAAGATCTCGCACAAAAGGAAAGTAAATGCCAGGGCGGTAACTTGGATGCTTAGCGAATATTTTTTTACTAATACTGCGCATATTTACGTGTAGATTTTCGAACCTCTGCCTAAATTTTAGCTGTTAAGATCAGAGAGCGGATTTTCGGTCCCGATACTGAACGTTAGGTGTACGGCAGTTGCAGGGAGGTCATTGTACTCACTTCTACGCTCCCACTGCACGTCAAGTGATCTGACGTCTTGTCGCCATGAGCGTCCGAAAATCCGCTGTCTGGTTATGATTAATCCTGTTCTGAGTTAATTAATTAATTAATTAATACATTAATTTAGATTCCCTTAGCCCAGTATCATAGGATGACACAGGATTATGGAAATAGGCAGGATGGATGAACATGAAGGTGATAATGACAGCGAAAAGAACCTAGAGTCCGGCGACAAAAGTTACCCCGCATTTACTCTTAATGGGGAGAAGGAAAACCACGAACCAGGATTCGATCCCGGGACCGCTTCTTTCGAAGCCAGACATTCTGACCACTACTCCAAAGCTGTGGACTAGTTAAGCGAATATTTCTGTGACTATTACACTTTTACTACGTCATACTAATTTTGACCAATAAAACGGTACGAAAGGATGTCTTTCAAACAATCATGGCTGCTTATCGCACAATTTATCGCGTCCCTAGCATTTGTTTAATTTTATCACTACCCTAGCATTTGTTTCTTTCATTGCCAACATTTCAAACTGCTTGATCTGGACGTCAAAAAAAAAAAAAAAAAAAAAAAAAACAGAAAATTACAAACCACTCCAGTAGATGCACAGCAGTTTCAAATATGACTCGCATTGGCATTCAAGAACAAGAATTAATAAATATCACTGGTCATAGCTATTCATCTTCCCTGAAATCCTATTTACAAATAAATGAAGAGAACCATTCGGAAATCCTGAATAAGTTGAGGAATACACCATGTACATCAACGAGTTCCACTTCTTTTACGCACACGTCTAATATAAAACACTAACACCGACCACTAAAACATTCAAATTTGAAAATTGTACTTTCAATAATTGTTTCTTTTAAAATTATTCATGTTTATTTTTATGTCATCATCGTTAAGTAAAACTATTCTTGTTTATTTCATCATCCCTAATTAAAACCTTTCTAACAATTGTTTATATTATTTAGGTTAAGTTATAGCTTCTGCTATATAATATTATGGATAGTCACGTATCAGAGATTGTTTAATACTAAGATTTATTGAAAATCATCTGTAAAGTGACGTTGATTACTGGGATCCGGATAACTGAAGTGGAATGCAACTGTTTTTAATAAAAATGAAATTGAAACAACAAAGCCTTCTTGAATACTAACCGTCTACAGAGTTGAATTAAGATTTCATGGTTGGCACAACTGGTAACAATAAAACAGCTAATCATAACACACTACTGCCATCTAGCGTAATATTTGTAATGTTGAGATTGTACTATAATACATTTGAAGACAGTTGTATTTTCGTAAGTCAATTAATATTTTATTGTATTGGAGTACTTCGTTACTTCTAATCTTTACATGATTTCTTCTAATCGTGTAATAGTCAATTAAATCCCACTCGAGTTTTGATTCTCTCTATATAAATCAAAACCTCTTGTGAGGTTACTGTTGATAAAATTGAGATAAAACCATAATTTTGTCAGTTTTAAGCTTAACGTGTAATGCACTTTACTATTATTTCTGTTGTTTAGTCATATATTAGAAGAAAAGTTTGAAACTCATTAGTGACAACAATAAGATATAGCTCATGAGGCAGCTAAGCCAGGAGGTAATGGGGTAAGGTAGACAGTTCTTTTACCCTCCATTGCATACTTCGCTGAATAGCATATGTTACACTAATCAGACTGTAATTTATATACAATTAACATAAAAAATCGTACAGCATCTACAGTATGTTATAGCGTGATCCTTCAATAGGAATGGTGTTTGGAAGACGAAGACAGTAATAGTGAAAAGAATGGCGATTTTGATTATATCAACTAGGAAATTCTTTGTTTGAGTTTCTTCTAATAATAGTAGAACTATTCAGAATTGGTGAAATGACGATACAGAGATAAAGTTCAGCCAAAAAATCGAATTGAAATGCGTAAGGCAACTATTCTATGGCTCTTTGTGGACCAGATTTCTACGAGAATATGTGGGACATTGAATTTTCCTTTGCTTTTGCCACATATACAGGGACATCATTTTATTTTAACTTCAATTTTTATTGTACCTGCGTTTCTAAATGTACTTGACTCCCACCTCTTTCACTAATGTCCTTGCTAACGTCAGTCAAACAAACTTACGGCCGCTGTTGCTAGCAGTGAAGTAAACAGTACAGAGTACAGTATGTTTCAGAAATATGTTGCATTTTCTATAGAAGAAAGACCTTATATTACTGAAGTTTATTTTCACACAGGTATCGTGTGTAGCATAACTGAATTTATCTGTGTGGACTGAGCAAAAGTGAAGATTAGAGTTATCGAAAGTACGGTACTCTATAATATGGTACGATACTTAACAACATTATTTAAACAAGAGTTTTGTTTTACTGTTTGTAGGTATGAAGGACGGTGATGGAAACTGGAATTGCAATATAACCGAATGTAAACAACAGTTTTTTCCACAATTTCCTGATCATATCATTACGGAATATTTTCGTAGAAATGTCATTAATCTGATAGATAAATTTACAGCAACAGAGTGTACAGAAAGAAAGAAAAGTGTCATATGGCCAACAAAGGTGACAGAAGATGTTGTAGAAGATGCTAGAGAAAGGATGCAGCGAGGTCCTAATAAGTCGGTCAAGAAGTTAGCTGTAGAAATTGGGGTTTCTTACGGAAGTGCTCACAAAATTCTCAGGAATAAATTAGGGTAGTAATATGCTGAATAAAGTAGACATTACATAATGAATATAACCGCCTGAAGAGTTGAGTTTGTGAAAAAAAATTGTTACTATTCTACTGTTTCTTGATAAAATACTGTAAAAGTAATAATCAAACTGAATATCGTAATACTATATTTCCCTGTAACATAAATGGATACACTACTTTTCTCTCCTCCTATAGCTAGTAAAATGAATTGTTTACATATTGCACTAGTAACACCAATCTCCTGTAATGGAAAGGGGTAACAGTGTTTCCGAGTATAGCCAGGTTAATGTTAAAAATGTTGGTAAAAATAAAGTGATGTCCCTATACTATGCGTATTGAGTTTCATTGGAACCTAAATAGAGACTAAAAATTTATAATTTTACGACTTAACCCCCTGAAAAATGTTGTGAATATAATCCGCAGGAAAGGTAGATCAAAAGTGTATTATAATTGAATTAGGTCGCTATTACATTTAATACGAGGATCAGGCCGGGAGCTCGCTTGCTTCGCGCGGTTAAGCGCCAGGAGGCAGAAAAGGAGAGTGGAGGAAATTTGGGACTTTCCATTAACTGGCTTGGCAGCTAGGGTGTCATCGATCAAAGACTGATTACATCGTATTTTGAATGGGACTCTGACGTCACACTGATGGTCGTCAGGCAGAAACTTAGAAACAAAGGGGAGGGTATCCAGTTGCAGCGTCGCTTCGCAGAATGCCGCTCAGCACCGTCCGTCACTCTTCTTGCTGGATAATTGCGACTCGACGATGACGAAAATCCGAAAAGAGAACACAAGAGGGCCTCGTGGACACACTGACCAACCGACCAAGCGGCTGACTGACTCAGTGCTTGCTGGAGAAATGATTCGCTCAACGACTAACAGACTCACTGACTCAGTGACCGAGTAGCTGACCGGCAGACTGATTGATCGAATGACTGACTGACTGAATTACAGTGACTGACTTGTAGTTTGATCGATTGAGTGGCTGACTGACTCATTTAATAAATAACTGATTGACTTAGAGAGTGACAGACTGACATGGTGGCTGAGTAACTGACTAATAGTGTGACTGACTCATTTACTGAGTGACTGAATAACTCATTTACCATGTTGTTGACTGGGAGACTGACTGATCGAGCGACAGACTGATTGATAGAGTGGCAGACTGACTCATTTATCGAATGGCTGACTGACTCATTTAACAAATAACTGATTTACTGATAGAGTGACTGACTGACATAGTGGCTAAGTGACTGACTAATAGCATGACGACTCATGTACTGAGTGACTGACTAACTCATATACAAGTTGCTGACTCGGAGACTGATTGATCGAGTGAGAGACTGATTGATAGAGTGGCAGACTGACTCATTTACCGAGTGGCTGACTCGGAGACTGATTGATCGAGTGACAGACTGACTCATTTACCGAGTTTCTGACTCTGAGCTTTATTGATCGAGTGACAGACTGATTGATAGAGTGGCAGACTGACTCATTTACCAAGTGGATGACTGACTCATTTAATGAGTGGCAGACTGACTCATTTACCGAGTTGCTGACTCGGAGTTTTATTTATCGAGTGACAGACTGATTACAGAGTGGCAAACTGACTCATTTACCGAGTAGCTGACTGACCGAACAGCTGAGTGATACACTGACAGAATGGGTAACTACCAGACTGCTCGATATCATTGACTAACAGAATGAATGAATGAATGAATGAATGAATGAATGAATGAATGAATGAATGATAGGATGGTTAATTGAGGCAGTGAGGTCAAGAACGGGACTAGTCAAGAAGAAATCATTTGAAGAAAACAAAAAATTTCACGAACTGCATTGTACTTATTTTAACCACTTGTTTTCGGTATTGTTACCTTTCACTTGGTCACAACTACTTAATCCGCAAGGAGTTTTGTGTTTACAAAACGGAACATATGGAAATGTATGTTTTAAAACTGCTAACATGTTGCCTTTTTCATCTAAAGAAATAGACTTTTCATAAAAAATGGTAAACAAATTTAAAATTTTAGTCATTTTTGACATTATATTATATTATATTATAAATGGTAAACAAATTGAAAATTTTAGTAATTTTTGACATTATATTATATTATATTATATTATATTATATTATATTATATCATATTATATTATATTACTATTTTTACGTAAACGTTAAAACAAAATTATATTTATAAACAAATTGACACTTCAGTAACTCACTATTCTATTGGGTCATCTTCATCATCCCACTAATCATTCTCATAATCTTGGGATGCTGCGAATTTTTGTACAACACTGAATCTCGAAGCGAGTAAAACACTTCGTTACTAAATGGGGGACTAGCCATTTGACAAAATAAGAGTTTTCAAATTAACGTTAAAATTCTACAATGTTCCACGGAAGTGTCAACTTCCATTTTCACATTAAACGTTGAAGGGTCGCTCATATAATATGGAAGCACTATTAAATCATATACCCTAAAATTGATCACAAGTACCGTTTTTGATCTCAGAACCTCAACTGTAATACTGGATGATCGAATGTGTGACTGATTCACTGACCAACAGACTGAGCAGCAGACTGATTTATATAATGACTGATCGAATAACTGAGCGATTCTCTCATGAAATGATTGACTAGTTGACTCCTCGATAGAGTCACTGACTGACTGAGCTTGAATGGGCGACTGTATCACAATGAGAAATGACGTCACTACTTTCATTCTCCCCACACCAGTCCGCTTGGTAGGGGAAGGTGGGAGTCAAACGTACACACTGCTTGTGAAACGTCTGTAGCGTTCGCGAAAAGTAGGATGACAGGTAACTCCAAATAATCAGCGTATTCCGAATCTCATCAATGACGTCACGCTGCAGCGGAATAGGAACAAAACCGCTGGAAGGTTCAATGGCTATCATGGCGGCTGTACAAGTTGTTATTGTGCTACACTAGCAAGATTTTATGAAATTTCCATACTGTCACCTCGCTCAAAGAAAAGAGAGCATACACAATTTATTTCTTGATCCAGTATCAATAACTGGTCCTTTGACATGTTCGCTCATAAGTCATTAACATATTTTTTTTTACGCTGTGAACGTTACAAACAATATAGCAGAACACACCGCCATGACATAATAGTGCACGATGTCATTCGCCTGCTAATTTCCGCCCTGTACAAGAACCAATCAGATTTGCTGATGGATACTGCCATCACCTCTGCAAGCTGATGGAACTGGTGCGACACCCAAAGATTTTGATTTCCATATATCCTATTTCTAATTTTTTTAGGAGGAATACTAGTACTATTTACCTACGTCACAAGACTAGCATCAAATGAAATATTCTCTATATCAATAAAAATAATAATAATAATTACAATTATTGTAATCATATTCACATTATTGCCGGTGTAGCATAAGTGACGTCATCTCTGAAATTCGGAACACCGTGATACCATCAGATTGCTCAGCCCTGAGATTCGGAATACGCTCAATACCTCTGTAATATTTGTCGTAAAATAGCTTCTTCTTCTTCTTCTTCTACTTCTTCTGGAAATTACTACCATCAGCAATGGGAAGAAGAATACTTTTGTGCAATTATTGAGAAAAAGACTATTTTGTTTAATTTGTGGAAAAAGTAGTAATTATATTTCTCATTTCTATGTAAAGAGACATTTCACTTCTCGTCACGCAGAAAAGTGTGCTTCAATGTCATTTCAAGTGATTATCGTTTAAGTTTCCTTTACGTTAATTTCTTATTAACGTCCACATTTATTATTTTGTGACCTCAATTCATTCTTTATTTAAATGGAATCCGCATGTCTCCAACTCCTAACAGAACTAAAATGTACAAATAAACCTTAGACTGAAGCTTCCATTCAGCAAAAGTTACAGTGTGCAGGTCGAGCTAGTTTCAGCTTTGCGATTGTGTTCATCGGATTAAAACCAGATATTAATACACTAGTTCCGAGGAAGAGGTGTCAGAAGTCTTCGGGATCATCTCCATGTACGGGTACACATAGTAAAAGTATAAATTAATTGTGTTGCAAATTGGTGAAGACTATAGGTTTGTAAAATGTTTATTTATACGTCATTATTTCGTAGTTGCTGTGAAGATTAATATTAAACTATCAAATTAATTTATGGAACAATTATTTAATATTTTATTTTGCAAACTGATACACTAACATTACAAATGATGAGCGACTGATTATAAAGTGATGTTTGGGACGTTTACACACGTTTGTACAATGTTCCTTACTAACAATAGAAATAGATAATTAGTTACGTAGCAATATGTTAAACTTAGTTTTATGTTTAAAAGACGTCCGCCATTGTTGCAAAGAAGCAAGCGGAAGTAAAAGGGGTTATCTTACTCTCTTCGATAGCGCATGAAATAGGTTCATCATGGGGTGAGGGATAAACAAACCAGCCCTCCATGATCAGTCGCCCACACATGTGAATGGGTGACTCACTGATCGAGTGGTTGATTGGCACACTAATTGATCGAATTTCTGACTAATTCACTGACCGAATGTCTATTTGATGATTGCTTAGTCGAGTAGCTGACTCACAGTTCAAATCACAGTGTATTTGACCAAACTGGTAGCACAGTCTAGTATATACAGTCACGAAGATTGAGTTGTGAGGGTGCTAGGAACAATAGACTGTGTCGGTACTATTTCACATTGTCTGTAATGAGGCGATAGTAGCGATCCTAGCGGTTAGCAACTATCTATGGATGCATATTTACTACGTATTAAACTTCGTGACTGTATGTACTAGACTAAATTACTGAGTGACTACCTGACTAAAATCACGGGAGACTGAATAAAGGTTTGAAGTTATTGACTCAACAAATAAAGTAAATAAATAAATAAATAAGTAAATAAATAAATAAGTATGTAGATAAGTAAATAAATATACATACATAAATAAGTAAACAATTAAGTAAATAAGTAAGCAAGTGAATAAATAAATAAATAAATAAATAAATAAATAAATAAATAAATAAATACACACAAAATAAATAAGTAAACAATTAAGTAAATAAGTAAGCAAGTGAATAAATAAATAAATAAACAAATAAACAAATAAATAACTAGATAGACAGGCAGGCAGGCAGGCAGGCAGGCAGGCAGGCAGGCAGGCAGACAGACAGACAGACAGACAGACAGACAGACAGACAGACAGACAGACAGACAGACAGACAGACAGACAGACAGACAGACAGACAGACAGATAGATAGATAGATAGATAGATAGATAGATAGATAGATAGATAGATAGATAGATAGATAGATAAAGGGCCTAAGTGTACAGCACAGCCGCATAAAATAATTATTACACATGCGAGAAAAGTTAGGGGAAGTTTGCCAGAAGGTGTCACTTTCAATGGCAAGCTTTCTCTTCACAAGGAAATCAGGCTCAGCAGATAAGCTGCAGCACAGATATAAATGGAATTGAAGATCATTTGTATGTTTTACGACTGTTAGTGAAACAAGATTGATAACTCGCACGTCTATTACATAGAAAAGGCAAACCGACCCTGCCATCCAGTTGATTTCTGAGCGTATATCTTTAACGTCCGTAAATTTTCATTTCCACCCTGTCTACAAAATTGATAGATGACTTCCAGTGTTTTAATTTCTTTGTCTATTTTCGTGGTCTGCGGTGCGGGGTGATACATCGATATCAGAGAAGGGGTGTACATGAGATTGACACTTTGACGTTAATGGTGGCCTATATTGGCTTAAGGACATTTAAAAATAATCCAACAAACGTTTACTGCAGAGAATTTAATGCCGGATAGTAGAGGCAATGCAAGAGATACAGGCAGGGCCTTCTGATGTATCTCAGTTATCCATGTTCGTCCTGCTTTTGGTGAATAAGACATCTTTTCTACGTGGTTAGTTCTCTTAGAAAAATCTATCCTACTTCCCAAGGCATTGTGTTTTCAGCATTGTTTCACTATCTCCGTAGCGCTGAAGTGGTTCAGTCAGCTAGTGACCTGTTACAATGCGGATTCAAACTTCGATTTCATGGTAAGACTTCATTTCGATTAAAAAAAATATATTAAATTTCTGACCAGTACATATGTTATCAGTTATTAGCACTAAGGCTCTTGAAAGAAGTTATCATATACCATTCTAAAATTTCCAAGTTGCAATCTTTGCAATAATATACAAAAGGTCTGAAATAAAAACAGATAATACAGATCCAAACCTAGGGATGCTAGTTTTTCATTTATAGCACATCGATTTACATATGAGAATTGAAAAACCGATGCACAAAGTCCGACGATTACGATGATGATGATGATGATGATGATGATGATGATGATGATGATGACGACGACGACGACGATGATGATGACGACGACGACGATGATGATGATGGTTAAACAGAAAGTTAAACTATGAATTAAACATTCGTGTCCCTTTATAAAAATCTACAATACTCCAGGATGATTACAATGATGGCAATTCAAAATATAGTATTTGAACTCAAAAAATACAACCTTTATACCCCTTCGTTTAATTAATAATAATAATAATAATAATAATAATAATAATAATAATAATAATAATAATAATAATGTTTTATTTTCGCTGGCAGAGTTAAGGCCATAAGTACTTCTCTTCCACTCAACCAGCCTTAATCAATACAATACATATTTAAATTACGAATATTTACACTACATTTAAAAGGTTCTCCAGCAATATTCTTCAGTTAAGTTAACGACTAGTAGACTACATATTTATTTAAATTTAGATAAACCTATAAGTTAAAGTAGTAACTTATTTTATGAGCTAATTTAATTCAATCAATTATAATTAATTTGAGGTTTGAGATAGTAAAATGATGAAAATTAATTTAATATAAGCCTACTAGAACTATGTTACAGGGAGAAAAAAAATATATAGATATAAATCTAAAATATATTTCTAAATGAGAATATTAATGTAATTGCCATTAGAGGTTTTGTAAATCTATTTAGAGAAATTAATGAAATTAATAGGAATGGACAGATGTTAGTTTCATTATAATATGTAATAAATATTAATCAGCAATTAATTTGTTAATTAAGAATTTATGTAATTATTGACCTAAATGAAGTTATTGTCCAACAATTTCATCATCCTCGTTATGATGACTATTATGCTTTTACTACGTAATACTGCTTTTGACCAATAAAACAGTACTAAAGGACGTCTTTCAACCAATCATGGCTGCTTATCGCACAATTTTATCGCTTCCCTAGCATTTGTTTGTTTTTATCACTACCCTAGCATTTGTTTCTTTGTTTGTCAACATTTCAAACTGCAAATTCTTTACGGTACTATTAAACATGCTTTGCGATCGTAATTTGTTTCCCGCATAGATAGTCGACTGAAAATGGCGTCTCCGTTCAAACATGTTGGCGGCGGTAACATTAGTGAAACAGAATTTTCGTAAGTCAATTATTATCTATTTTATTGTATTAGAGTACTATATTTCTTCTAATCTTCATAATTTTCTCCTGCTTTTATCACCTTCCTACCATTTGTGTCTTTGTTTGCCAACATTTGAAACTGCAAATTCTTTACGGTACTAAAAAAAACATACTTTGCGATCGTTATTTGTTTACAGCTTAGAGTCAACTGAAAATGGCGGCTCCGTTCAAAGGCTTTCGTGAAGCTAACATTGTGCTAGTGAAATAGAATTTCAGTAAGTCAATTAATATTTTATTTCTTCTAATCTTTATATACTTTCTTCTAATCCTGTAACAGTCAATTAAATCCCACTCCAGGTTTGATTTACTCTAGATAAATCAAAATCTCTAGTGAGATTACTGTTGATAATAGTAACAATAGTTAGAATAAATGTTAGTAGAAAGAATAACAATGTTCCTTTTAATTTATTTAGGGCTCCAATTTTTTTTTTCGATTCGCGGTTTAATGACGAATAAATGATAGTTAAATTGGACAATGGTTTAATAATAATAATAATAATAATAATAATAATAATAATAATAATAATAATAATAATAATAATAATAAATGACCTTTTGGGAAGTCCGAGACGTAGATGGAAGGATAATAAAGGGTGCGGCAAAACATCCTCCCTAATTTAAAGTTTAAATAAAAAACAGATGGATCAAAATAAGGAAATTGTATTAATATGAATGGTATATAAACAGTGGGAAATTTAGGTTTACATGCGTTGCAATAACGATATCAAATGAGGGGCTTAGAATAAAAAGCAGGTAAGTGACATTATTAAAAAAATGAGTTAAGTGCGTGTTGTGATAGCCCAAAAGGATGTTTCTTTGGGAAAAAAATCAGGGAAATGATCACACTGTGCAGTGCTGCTATATGAGCATCATTTCACCAAACTAGTGTATAATATTTCATTGCATGTAGAACTTTAACTGTAATATTCTCAAAACTAGATTTCCGTCGCTTACCTGCTTTTTGTTCTAAGCCCCTCAAATGACATGTTCAAAACAACAAAAATTGAATAGGAATCTTTATTAATATGAATGGTATCCTAACAGTGGGAATTTTTCATTTTTTGAATAACGTGTCTGTCAAGTGGTGCCTTTCACTATCAATGCATTGTTTAGAATGCGACTTCGGAAATTCTGCATCACTCTAACTAGCATTTATTGAGGAATAAGACCAATTTCTTCCTGTATTCCATTTATTAGGTCTGGCAAAGTCATCGGCCGACGTTTGAACACCTCGGCCTTAAGATCCCCATAGAAAAAAATAGCAGGGTGCAAGGTCTGGTGATCGTGCTGGCCAAGGGACGTCGCCACGTGAAGAAATTAAGCGTCCGGGAAACATCTGTCTCAGGACTTAGAGAGAAATCTGAGCTGTGTGAGAGGTGGCTCCGTTCTGCTGAAACCATACCTGGTCAATCTGCAGTGCATTGAGTCTTGGTGCCAAAAAATTGTTGATTATAAAAGTTTACTGTCACAGTAGCACCATCCTCTTAAAAAAAGTAAGGACCAAGTATCCCGACTCTTGCAACTGCGCACCATACAGTAACACGGTCGTTATGTAGAGGTATTTCATGAAGTTCACGAGGGTTCTGTCCATTCCAATATCGGAAATTTTTAAGATTCACGCATCTAAACCTAAATTTCCCACTGTTTAGATACCATTCATATTAATACAGTTTCCTTATTTTGATCTATCTATTTTTTATTTAAACTTTAAATTAGGGAGGATGTTTTGACGCACTCTTTACTATACAAATGGATCTGAGGGAGGTGGGATATGATGGTAAAGACTGGATTCATCTTTCTCAGGATAGGGACCGATGGCGAGCTTGTGTGAGGGCGGCAATGAACCTGTGGGTTCCTTAAAAGTCATTTGTAAGTGTAATTGTTAAAGAGGTTCATATTTTGTTCTGCTCCAACTTACAAAACAAGAGTCGCGTAAGCAGTCAGTGAAATACAATAATTCGCTTGCTAGATGCACGTGCGTCATCAAATCGAAAACTCCTGTAATACTTAATGCTGGAGCCTCCTGGAACAAAGTACGTTCCCTATTCAGAAGCTACTCTCTGACTAATGTATTCACAACAAATTAAGCGAGCCGGATTTGATTTCGTGTATTGTTGCACCTACCGCACACCGGCATTGTGTCTCAGCCCACAAAGGCGTGGATTCCCGCTAGTCGTGAGTGCCTAGAGTTGATTTGTGCTCCCCATGACAGTGTTCACGGAACGGACCTAATCAAGCGATGGCTAACTCAATAGTTAACAATGCTATTCATTGATTAATGATTACTAATAGGAAATCGGGTTTAAAGTTGAACGGAGTGCAGAAACGCAGACGAGATTACGAGTGTTTCTGTGTCACGATCTCAGAAATCTTCTACACATAGAGTCACCTCATAACTGAGATGGCAGAGCAATGGCTTATGCGTAGAGTCCGGAATCTTTGTCCCTAATCTTTGAAGTACAGAGTTTGTGCAATGAGCCAATGACTTGGCGCGTGGTGCTGTACGATAAAAACAGACGACGTCCGCATCAAGGAAAACAAACACACACATAAAGTAATGATTTCAAGAGTAGGGCTGTGTTGTGTATTACAAACATATTCTTTGGTGTAAAATTTTATCCTAAAATTTTAATGTTTCACACGCACTAACCTTAATGAAATGTTTAAGCATACATTACGATAATCTTTGTTGTAACATTTTAACTTACAATGTCAGTAGACTACAACTGTAACACAGTTACTTGCCCTTAATGAAATAGATAGTTAGTGGGTTTTTAAAAATGGCGCGTCAGCTACTACGGCTATTTGCCCCCTTATCTAAAATCCTTCATAGAACAGAAACACAAGACAATAATCAGAATTCTTAAAAGAACTAAAAAGCGTTGCCACGGTTGAAACGAGATACACAAGTGCAGTTTCAACAAGATGATCCATAAAAATAATAAAAGTAAGCAATTCTCAGACCCTACCTAGTATTTTAAAAGAAACGACAAAATAATAAAAACAAATGCCATCAGAAATAACTTATATGGCGCATTTATAAAATACTCGGATGTAAAAGGTCCGAATGTCAAGTTTATTAAAAAACATA
This sequence comes from Periplaneta americana, assembly GCF_040183065.1. Classification (NCBI taxonomy): domain Eukaryota; kingdom Metazoa; phylum Arthropoda; class Insecta; order Blattodea; family Blattidae; genus Periplaneta; species Periplaneta americana. The sequence continues at coordinate 40,329,115 of NC_091126.1, read as the reverse complement.
TAGTAAATAACAAATGTAACCTCCGGATGTAAAGGGTCCGGAGGATAAGTAAAACGGGTCAATAAAAAATTAAATCACACTGTCAAGTCATGTTAATGAAATATTTAAGTCCATATTACAATAATCTTTGTAGTAAATCTTAACTTAAAATATCAGTACTACTACAACAGATGTACTGTTCTTGTGCACAAGTGTATTTTCAATACAATTTTTAAAGTGTTGCTTCAACTTACTTGAAAGGAATGTTTGCATGCCCCATCATTTCATACAGCTCTCTGCAAAATTCGTACATTGAAACTGAATTACTAACTGAAGTTAGATCGTCAGACTTACTTCTTTCTTACTTACTTCAAATGGCTTTTAAGGAACCCGGAGGTTCATTGCCGCCCTCGCATAAGCCCGCCATTGGTCCCTATCCTGAGCTACATTAACCCAGTCTCTACCATTACATTCCACCTCCCTCAAATCCATTTTTATATTATCTTCCCATCTACATATCGGCCACCGCAAAGGTCTTTTTCCCTCCGGCCTCCCAACTAACATGCATTTCTGGATTCGCGCATAAGTGCTACATAACCTTATTCCTTTGCTGTGGTCGTGCCAGAGAATCAGTCCCATTCCGAGGCTTATGTTGTGGTTTCGTAACAAGCTGTTTTTTACGGTGATGGGTTGTTAGTCCTCCGCCAAACCCCCAAGCTGAAGGACCACCTCTTATGGGCTCTCCGCGACTGCTTATTCAATATATTCGCAGCTACCCTCCATATCTGGAGGCCGTCTCCTCTATCCGCAACCTGAGAACGAGCTATGCTGTTGTGATGGGGATACAGCATACACGGACTTACTTATTTCTATCAATTTAAAATGGTTTGTATATATTTTTAATTAGAGTGTTGCTGTAAGCACGTATTTTGGAACAGATTAACTTATGTCAGTCTTACATAAATTACACACAATTATGTCTCCACTTACACAGACATACTCTCGAGTTCCTCTACTCACCTCTGTACCTTTGCACCTGTTTTAGACTTCTTTATTTCAACTAGTAGTGCTTAATATCATAAATACTGCTCAACTGAAGTATACCGTACTTGTCTAGGGGTAACGTATCTGTTATACAGTGACCTTGTAGTGCGCGTTATTTGTTGTGGTTGTGAGCAGTAGAGTTGAAAAACGATCGTGTAAGCAAGAATAACAGCGCCCGCAAAGACGAAAACCCGCACGACAATGTTGTGTAATTCGCGTCGTTGATGTAAATACTGCTAGTGAGTGTTTCAAGACTTCGAGAGTTGATCACTCCCGAAGTTCCGAACGTCAAGCAGCCATGAATCGTCATAGTTGTTTATATTGAACTTCTATCTATTTTGGCAACTGTTACATATGTATAAAAGATCAAATGGCCCATTTGAAACATCATCTCTACCTTTCATTCTATAATAATCCGTTCCCCAATCTTTAATTACTACACCCTTATTAAAAGGCTAGGAATTTTATTTTTGTATGTTTGAGATCAAGAGTACAATCTCAAGTAAAAAAAATATTAACGTTATGTTTTATGTTTCTTAGAAATGCAAATTTATTTGAGAATAGTTTTTTTTCTATTTATATAACCATAGGTAATATAATATAATAGAACCAGAACGTTTTGATTATTAAGATATTGTTCTGTTTTGTCTTTTTGTCTCAATTAAACGTTTATAATGTTATTTATTTCAATGATGTATGTTATTCAAAATTACGAAATCTTTCTACACCGACCAAATGCTGTTTCGTGAAATGATGAACGTGACTCAAAGCGCACGAGAGTTACGAGACGAGACGAGACGAGACTCGAAAGTCAAGTGCAACGAACACAGCGAGCGAGAGCGGCAGTTAGTTTAGTTCATCTCTAGTGAGCAGACTCTATACTAAGGGCACGTGCCGTTTTATGTACCCCGTGCACACTTGCACTCATTCCATTGTTGTAGGACTAACAAAAATATCTTTGCTTATGACAACTTCGGACCGAGAGTCGAATCACAGTGATGGCGGTGTCGTTTTGTGATCCACGTGCAAGTTGTTTGGAATTGTAAGATATTACACATACAAATAAGTAGGACTCTTCAAGATTTTGACAACATGATCTTGATGTAATCAGTAATATTTGTAATAATGTTTTGGAGGTATTAAGTGTGAACAAACGGTTGGAAGTCAAAGATTTATGAATAAGGTACAGTAGAACCTCTATTATCCGTGATAATGAAGTGGATGGACTGAACGGTTAATCGAAAAAATCGGATAATCCGTGCCATAAATCATGTTTATAAATTAAGTGCATAATACACAATTTCGTAATTTCCTTCGTAGTCTTGTGTTTAACGTGCTTAGTTCGGTTGTTAACGACGGGTTTTTAAGGGCCAAGGGTTGATGATTGATGATTGTGGAAAGATAGGAATACTTGAAGTCTCATGTTGTAGATTTACTTACACTTTGTCCCTGTTTTTCTTCATTTTTGTTAAATCACGTACAATTCTAACGCCAATCTCCTACTCTGAAACATTAACCACAGTTTCTCCTTTCCCAAACCTCTCATTATTTGTAATTTGTTTCGATAATTAACGCAATATGTTTTCTTTTGACAACTGTGGAAAACAATCTACATAGAAGCTATACAGTAGAGCCACTCCAATAGTAAGAATAAGGACTGAATTGTACACGGTTTGTGGAAATTGGGGTAATTTATTTCGAAGCAAGTGGTAATTATTTTACAAGGAACTATTTATGTTGCCGATAGCGAAGCATTTCTGCTACATAGTTTGTGCTAAGTGTAAAGACTTGTAATAAGCTTTTGTAGAAAAATAATGTAGAAACATAACGTACAGCATTTCATATATTTTCTGCAGAAAAAAAGAAAATAGGAGCTAGAAAAAAAGTCGGATAATCCTACAATCGGTTAATAGGGTGACGGATAATCGGGGTTCTACTGTAATAGTAATAATAATAGTATTAACAGTAATTATGAAAAACAAAATTATATCCGGAAATTTAAAGTGAGCACATTGCTGTTTGAAGTATAATCCTATCAGTCTGATCTACCAGTGACGGATCAGATATTCAGGTAAGACAAAACAAGACGAGGGACTCACTCAGCCACTGTACGAGGGACATGGAGCGCCACATCGTTGCTGATAATGGAAGCGGGGTTTGTGGCGATGGGAGGCATATGCGTTACCAATATCACATTCATAATTTAAGGTATTGATAGTAGAAAGGCTCACTATGTGGGAGTACTGAAGCCTCTGTTTATGAAGCGTTATGTTGCTTTCTACACCGATAATTGACATAATATTAGTAGACAGATGGCACGCCGTTAGTCGAGTGCAGAAGGTAGGGTTTGATCACTACAACTACTATTGGAATTTCTGGTTGTTGCAGGCTTAATTAGTCACTGTACTGCAGTCTCCCATTCCATTAGTGTACAATGTGTGTATTACATCGTCCTTTTAATCAATACAGAAGATTATTGCAGCATATCACTTTCCCTCGAGACAAACTCTCTGAGAAAATGAAACGTGGGATTGTCATCCAAGCTTCATGTCTTTGATGATGATGATGATGATTATGATGATGATGATGACGACGATGATGATGGCGGTAAAAATTGAGAATTTCTGGCCATATTGAAGAGCAAATATATGTTTAATTGTTTGTTTAATTTAATATCCCCTTTAAAATAAGTATATGTAATTTACCGGAACAAAATTCCAGTAACTTAATAAGTAACGCTAGTTGGTTCGATTAAGTGTTAGACTTCGTTGAAGAAGCGGAATCGTAGCAGATACGCCATTGCATGGGGAGATCTCAACGCCAGAATTGGAAGCAAATGGATTGGTTACCGCTATCCTGTCCCAAGGTTGGCACGCTTACTAAATTGTAACCAATGGATTTTATTCTCTGTAATTACATGGAAGTCGACAAGGAATTACTGTTTTAATATAATAAAATTATGTGTTATTTTATAAACAATGATATTGTTTATATAAAGTTAAAGATACACGTTTGCGTCGGGCGGCTAATGGGGGATATGGAAATAGAGCTCATCACGCTCCGGCCAACTTTCATCCCAAAAATGAACCAATATTTATTCTGATAGGCTGCTGAGTGCACTCCGAACCAGCCGTTGTGTAAGATATGGTGACGACAAAATCCCGTGACCAACCGGACGCGAACTCTAGACCTTACAGTCCCTAGTCCCTTCCTCTAACGAGTGAAGTACCAACGGCTCCATACCGTTTATATAAGCCAAGTAGAATAATTTTTTCAAGTCTCTAAATAGATTTGAAGAGAGAAGTGAGATCTTATGCTTTTATTTACAGTGCTGAATCTTTGAAGAAAAAAAAAGAGCTCATAAAATAGTTCCTCGGTAAATTGTCTCTTTGTTCATGATTTTCGGGGACCCATATTAAGAAAACTACTTTTACGATTTAGTCTGATACTTAACAGGATTCTGACTGTAACGTTCTTTTCTCTCCTGTAGACCTCAAGTGTTACTCACCGTGAAAATTACAAGATTTACTCAACACATTAATTTTAATAGTATGGATGATAGATTATCTCAACGGCTCATACACTGACTGGGTAAGCACATTACAATACAGTAAATGTTGTACAGCTAGCAAGTTAAGACATGTTCCAAATATTGGCATGCGCACTATACTATGATGACAATCTCTATAGCATTTGTCAGAAAGAAGTAAATGCCTTACCCTTTGCACGTACTTGATTAAAACTTGAGACAAACATGGTTTGCATAGTGGTCTATGGTGACATCATCTCCTGTTTAGAAGCTGTCAGAATGCAGCAAATACCTCCCCTCTGCACGTATTTGGCAAAACCTGAGTCAAATATTGTATAAACAAAAGACAACGATGACATCATTTGCTCTGGAGCGTCTGGCGGAAAAGAGGAAGAGCCCTCCCCTCTGCGCGTGTTTGTCTAATCTTCCCAGTTATAAGTACGGTAAGTTTAACAACGCTACTTCTGAGTGTTTGAAGCACTGGCCATCGTTCTGCAGTATTGAAACTAGTTCTTTACCGGAAATTTATGTACAATAGCATTCGAATATTCAAGTACTAGTAACAGCTACTAGAATTTTGTTGTACTAATTTAGTTTGGCTGCCAACTTTAACCGGAGCCTAAGCAGGGCACTTTTATAAAATTTTAACGAATAACAGTCATTGATTTATGCTGAAAAATGTAGAGTCGACTACGTGGCGCCACCAAAATTGGATCCTGTGGTGTGTGGTCTTTAGTTGCTGGTCGTAGTTCTACGTACTATGGAATCAAGTTAGCTGGTAGAACCTGAGTCCAGAAACCGCGGTGATGTCTACGTGGAAAGTAATGGGAATAAGTAGACTCTATGGGAGTTAGAATGCGGTCTACAGGGAAATATGCAGCGTGGGGAGGGGTCTTAGGGCAGACAAACCATTCCATCACGAACAGTACAATAGAATCATTCAAGCGGCCTACGTGAGAAGGTAGTCCCCAACTCGTGCCCCTACCCTAAATGGGGACTAGTAGATGAGTAGACCTGCAAAATGCTGGAATGAAAATTTTGTGTGAAACCAAACAAGACTTAAGTTCTAATACTTGTCAGGAAGAAGATGTAACATTTGATATGATGCACACTGTAGAGGTTATCCGGGGACAATGAGATTATGCCCGGTAATAATAATGCAATAGTGCAACCAGAATAATGGGAGAAACGGAACTGTGCTCCATATCCGCTTAGCGCCCTGCGAATGTAGCTGCATCTACCAGGTTCGAATATCAATCCCTATAGTAGGAAGCCTTCAAATAGGATCGCTACTATTCGGTAATGGAAAAATAATATATAGCTACTTATATTCTCGACCAAAGCCATCATGGTTTTGTGAAGTGGTTACTATTACATTGGCATCTGAAAGAAATTTATATCTTTAAAATCGGCAAATTAATGACATTTTAATGTATAAACGTCGTGTTACTCTTATATAGGAATCAGAAACAAATTTCATATAGGCGAAGTATATGACATTTTAATGTATAAAAGTCCTGTTACTTATATTTCCATCAGAAATAAATTTATAAATTTCATATCGGCGAAGTATATGAAAGTTTAATGTATAAAAATTCTGTTACTTACATTGCCATCGGAAACAAATTTAGAAATTTCATATCGGCAATGTATATGAAAGTTTAATGTATAAAAATCCTGTTACTTATATTGCCATCGGAAACAAATTGAGAAATTTCATATCGGCGAAGTATATGGAAGTTTAATGTATAAAATTCCTCTTACTAATATTGCCATTAGAAACAAATTTAGAAATTTCATATCGGCGAAGTATATGAAAGTTTAATGTATAAAAATCCTATTACTTATATTGTCATCAGAAACAAATTTAGAAATTTCATATCGTTGAAGTATACGAAATTTTAAAATATAAAAACCCTGTTACTTATATTTTAATCAGGAACAAATTTAGAAATTTCATATCGGCGAAGTATATGAAAGTATAATGTATAAAAAATCCTGTTACTTATATTGTCATCAGAAACAAATTTAGAAATTTCATATCGTTGAAGTATAAGAAATTTTAAAATATAAAAACCCTGTTACTTATATTTTAATCAGGAACAACTTTAGAAATGTCATATCGGCGAAGTATAAGACAGTTTAATGTATAAAAATCCTGTTACTTGTATTGTAATCGGAAACAAATTTAGAAATTTCATATCGCCGAAATATATGAAATTTTAAAATTTAAATTCCTGTTACTTATATTGTCATCAGAAATATATTTAGAAATTTAATATCGCCGAAGTATATGAAATCTTAAAATATAAAAATCCTGTTACTTATATTGCCATCGCAAACAAATTTAGAAATTTCATATCGGCGAAGTATATGACATTTTAATGTAAAAATATCCTGTTACTTAGGCTATATTGTCATCAGAAACAAATGTAGAAATTTCATATCGACGAAGTATATGTAAGTTTAATGTATAAAATTCCTGTTATTTATATTGCCAACAGAAACAAATTTAGAAATTTCATATCGGTGAAGTATATGAAATTTTAATGTATAAATGTCCTGTTACTTATATTGCCATCAGAAACAAATTTAGAAATTTCATATCGCCGAAGTATATGAAGGGTACACGGGAAAAACGATCAAGGGCCATCAAAAATCGAAATTGATTTAATAATGCTATCTTATAGTGGAAAAGAAGTACTATCATGTGGTCTCGCTAGTAATAAGAAATCATCGTTCTTGACATTCCACTACGTCAATTTCTATTAAATACACACATAACAAAGTATTAAGTGCTTAAACTTTAAAATTCGTTTTTCTCGAAACTTTCTAAAATGGATCTTGATCGTTATTCCCGTGTACCCTTCATATGAAATTTTAATGTATAAAAAATCCTGTTACTTATACTGCCATCAGAAACAAATGTAGAATTTATCGGGCCAAAAACTGAACAGTAGCAAACTTTTACAAATTTCAGAGTTGTTTTACGGTGTGCATAGACGATCGCTGAATTAAAAGTTATTTATGGATGGATCTTATTACCGACTGCGAATAATACACGGCGTTCGGTGGTACAGGAAAGAAATTATTTAGTAGTTAATCGGATGAAATGGGTTATCGCTTATATTAAGTTGTGTGTTCAATCAATAGGCAATTCAACCACACAGCTGCAAAACAGATTGCGCAGCTGACATCACTAATTATTCTGTTTGACGATGCGATATGGACTGAAATATCTTCTGACTGTGGCACCAGAAGCGAAGCTCTCTGCATGCTGTTAAACTCATAGTTATCAGTGAAAGTAATAACACCAACAATAACAATAACGCTCATGAATATAACATGTATATAACGATAAAATTAACAGAGAGAGATAAAGAAAAAGTTTTGCTATTGTTTCAAAAATCCGGAAACTAATTTCAAAACATATTTTTATGATATGCAGATTTTTTTTTTCCCGAGAAAACAAGCATCATCATCACGACATCACGATATTATGCATCAATGCAATCTTAAGTATCTTTATGCTCGACCATGCCGAAATGTAGTAATTATACACCTGGTAGTAGCCCTTTAATGCACCTCATTAAAGTACACCTATTCATTATAATTCAGTTGTTGAGCCAATGACAAATCACCTTTATGCCGTTATAAACCCGCTAGTATAGATTATTCTCGGATATCCAATCGAAAGACAATTAGCGAAAAGTGACGGAGGCTGAAAATCGAATACTGTCGCAGAAGGTTATGTTCTGTTACTATAATAATTAGCGTTAATTGTAAATAATATTCAAATAAATTCAATTTGTCATCTCGTTTTTCAATTCTAAATCAATTTCCAGGTTATATCAAGACTAATGTTCTCTAGGTTATATCAAGGTCAATGATATTCGTGCCTCGGAAAAAATCAATACTTTCTTGTCTGCGCACATCTCACAATTCAGGTCAGTTCGCTACTCACTTACATAACCATAACATGACCTACTTTTGAATAATTTCAATTTAGAAATATGGTCGAGCATAAAAAGTCGTATGAAACTTGCCTATAATGGTAATTAAAACGCTCGTATGAAAATTATGAAACTCGCTTGCGCTCGTTTCATAAACATCCATACTCGCTTCTTAATTACTATCATTATAAGCTCGTTGCATAATGTACTATTATAGGCATACAAAAGTATATAAACTAATATATTATTAAATATACAGAAATAGATAGACAACATAATCCGAAAACTATGAAACAGAAATGTCCCTGTTAGAGTCGTGAACAACCGGTTACAAAAAATAGAAATTGTATATTGCTATTGCACGCCTGGAGCTGTAGTCAGTATGCAAAGCTCTTCCGTCTCGCGGGGTGTCTCAGTGTTCGGTTTAACGAATGTTCGAGATGTTTCTCACTCTTTGTGGGAGGAAGACAAAGGCAGATCACACTGAGTCATGCAGGAGTTCCAAGAGCCCATATAAGGACGCTATTATCATAGTGTAGGCCTATCATTTAACCGATAATTCTTCCTTTCTCACTACAGTCAATCGATCGATCAATCAATCAATCAATCGATCGATCAATCAATGATCCATAGATCCATCCATCGACTCATTGATTCATCCATGAATTCATTGATTGATTTATTGAGTCACTGATTCGTTCATCCATTCATTAATCGATTCATTCATTGATTGTTTTATAGTTTGACTCATTAATTAAGTAATTAATTAATTGATATGAATCCATTAAGGTGGATCTACACAGTTTAACTTGTCTTCAAATTTACGCATTCAAGCAATGAATTCAAGGACGTAAAGATTAATTTTTGGTCCTAAATAATTTATCTGTTATGGTAACCATTATTATTAGAGGAGAACAGTGTATATTCTGTGGAATCCCGGCCACCGAGTCACTCAATTGAGTGCGCTCTTTGTATAATGGCAGCTGACTTAATTGAATTCATGGTTTATTTAACGACGCTTGCAACTGCAGAGGTTATATCAGCGTCGCCGGTGTGCCGGAATTTTTGTCCCGCTGGAGTTCTTTCACATGCCAGTAAATCTACTGACATGAGCCTTTCGCATTTAAACACACTTAAATGCCATCGATCTCGGCCGGGATCGAACCCGTAACCTCGAACATAGAAGGCCAGCGCTATACCAACTGCGCTACCGAGGGCGACAGTTGACTTAATATAATATGTCAACATATATGTCGAACATGGAGTAAGGCTACAAAGGGAAAAACACTAGAGAGAGATTCGATCCGGTGCTGTGGATTGAACTTCGGCGTAGCTCAAGAGTTAGAGCGCTTGGTACGTAGAACCAAGGAACCAAGTTCGATGCCGGAGCGAATTTTACTGCTGTAATAACAAATGAATACAAGATTGACATTTAATATTAATTAATATATTTACGCAGTGAAAACGACGTTCAAAACGGCGCACCATGTAGACCCAAAACCTTCATACATCTTAACTGAACGTACGTTTTAAACTTGATTCTTTCAATATTCGTCCTAGATTGCATCACACGCGCATGGAAAATTGAACAGTGTAGATGCAGGTTTAGTCGCGTAACACACTACAGCGAGAATGCGTTTGTCAGATTATGCAAAATGCTTTGCTGTAGCACGGAGTAACGCTCGAAATAAGGCATAGTTGACATTGGTCCCGCTCCCACAGGTAACCTAACCTAATTGTAGCATATAACATTTGTATTAGTTGAATGGAATTGAACAATTATCAGGAAGTCAGATGTTCAGATTTGTGTAGCATCAGCGCATATCAAAACCAAAGACCTTATACACTATTATATACAAGGTCTTTGATCAAACTGCCTTCCGTATGGCGTAATAAAAGTCGTGTTTTAATTATCTATACAGAGATGGCTCCAATGTATAGCAAGATATTTCTCGCTGTAGTGTGAATACATAAGCATTGCTAACTGTCTCCACACATATTACATAGTTCATATTTCTCGGTGTAGTGTGTAATATTCTAATTCCATGTCCATTGTAGGCTATCTGAAGAAAATTACACTCCTTAATTCAGATTTGATAATTGGGTTTTCAATAATTATTCATTTAATTAATGTATTAATCAGGTTACTTGTAAGCATATTATAAAATGTTTGAATTAAATTATGCTTTCTGCAGATAATGAAAATGTATTTCTGTTATAATAATAGGATAAAAGCGCATTATATGTAATTAACATTGTCAAGTTTAATTTCGTTTTTCGCAATTGGCATTACTAAATAATATCCAATTTATTTATTGCAGTAATCGATATTAATCTATTTCAACTTCAAAATGCTGTCTGAATAGGTTAAGTATTCATAAATATACAATTATCAACAGTTTGTGATCAAATTTCAGGGATATATTATTTACATTTTTTTTTATTCACGAAATACTCCTAATAAATGTTACTCAAGGTCTGAAAGCTAAAGACTGTAAAGTGTGTGGAGCACAAAATAGAAATAGAACGCATGTGCAACGCATAGAGATATCAGTGAGCCTGTAGAAGATGTTACATTGGTCTGTTTTTTCCGTAACAATATCATCACTTTTGATATATTGTACAGAGTAACAAATTTAGACATTGTTATCATACTTATTCTCTGACCAGGGGCAGTTGAAACAACAAACCCTGTTTAGGTTGGGTGGGTAGGAATTCTGTCGTATGTAGAGTATATGGAACATTAAATGCTACTAAAATAACTAATACTGTGCATCAACAAATGCAATGTAAGGCACCTTTACCTAGCTGCAACCATAACATGGACGTACTACCGTATGTAAACTAGCTCAGATGATCGCAAGAACAATTTAGTTTATGCTCGACCATGCCGAAATGTAGTAATTATACACCTGGTAGCAGGCCTTTAATGGACCTCATTATAGTACACCTATTCATTAAAGTTCAGGTTTTCCACCAATCAGAAAGCAATATGAAAGCGCTAGTACCGATTATTCTCGGATATGCAATCGAAAGACAACTAGCGAAACGTCACGGAGGCTGGAAATCCAATACTGTCGCAGAAGGTTATGTTCTGTTACTATAATAATTAGCGTTAATTGTAAATAATATTCAAATAAATTCAATTTGTCATCTCGTTTTTCAATGTCTAAATCAATTTCCAGGTTATATCAAGATTAATGTTCATTTTACTGTCTAGATTATATCAAGGTCAATGACATTTGTTCATCGGAAAAAAATCAATACTTTCGCGTCTGCGCACATCTCACAATTTACGAGATATTGCACAAGGTCAGTTCCGCTCCCCAGTCAGATAAATATGAATACTTATGAATAATTTCAAGTTAGAAATATGGTCGAGCATAAAAAGTCGTATGAAACTTACCTATAATGGTAATTAAGACGCTCGTATGAAAATTATGAAACTCGCTTGCGCTCGTTTCTAAACATACTCGCGTCTTAATTACTACCATTATAGGCTCGTTGCATAATGTACTATTATGTAATTATGAGAAAATAAAACTGTCGTATATCCAAAATATTAAGCGAACTCAATGTAAACATAGATCGAAATACTGAGGACGGAGGGGAATAGAGAGTTATTTACTTTTGCTTTTTTCTTGTCATTTCACAATTTATAGCAAAGACGTGACATACCCTTATTCTTTCTTAAAATGGTAAATGACATTAACTCATATATTGTGAAATTGACCTCAAAAGTGATCTGTATTATTAATTTGTAAATTGTTGCGTTTAACGACGCTCGTAACTGCCGAGGTTATATCAGCATCGCCGGTGTGCCGAAATTATACCGAAGGAGTTTTTTAATTGCCACTAAATCCACTGACATGTGTCTGTCGCATTTAAAACACTTAAATGCCATGAACCTGAGCCGGGATCGAACCACCATCCTCGGGCACAGAAGGCCAGCACTCTACCGACTGTGCCACCCAGGCCGACGATCTGTATTATTGGCTGATGAAGATTTTTATGGTGACAAATTTGTAGTGCTCTGGAAAAGTAGCAAAAGTCAAGAATGTTAATTTTACAGGAGAAGGAAAAAAAAAGTTTTCACACTGGTTTCTGTCGATTTGATTTTCTTCTGTATGAATCATTGTAATGGGAGAAATACTTAAGTCTCTTTTCCCAAGCGAGCAGATGTTCGGGTAAAAGAACTCCTGCAGGACAAAATTCCGGCACACCAGCGACGCTGATATAACCTCTGCAGTTGCAAGCAACATTTCATGGATGGTCAAGACCGAACAGTCAACTGCTGGCCTCGCGTCCATATTCATCCGCAGAAATGAACGATTAAACAGAGTTGCGAAATTAAATTTTGGTTCAATGCTTTTAATATCGAATGCTGATTTAGATTAATTTTTGGCTTCTGTTGAAGGATGTGAAATGAGAGTTTGTCAAATATATATGAAAAAATTACAATAATTTGAAGAATTGCCATATTTATAGCTCCAGTGATACAGTATCAACACATTTAAATAATAAATCAAGTAATCTTTGAAAATGTCTATACAATAAACAAAATCAAACAGCACTATTTTGCTCATATTCACAATTTTGGTTCAACTCATTCTAAGTCTCATGCAGACACTTCATTTTTCAATACCGCTTCCTCTTCATCTGGAAGTTCTGTCTTTGAGATTGTCTCCTATGTTGCAGCACCACATTGTCTCTTCACAGACCACCAGACCATCATCACTTCATCCCACCTGCCTTGATAATGCTTTTGTATTTCTTTCATGTCTTGACGAACGCTTTCTCCGTGTTCTTCGGTGTAATTTAGGTAGACAGTATCTTTCATACTTTCCTTTTTATGCCCGTCGACTTTCGCCATACAAAACTAGTAACCATCGATATGGTTTTCTTGCTCTCTCCATGCCACTGGAATGCCGAATGGTAAAGATTTCTGCATCTCTTGTGTCCATTTTGTCAAACAGTATGTGTGTGCGAACAATTATTTGTCTTGGTCTTCTAACTTTATGCCAAAATAAGATAGCTAGACTTTCTTGACGAATGAGGTTATGTTCTCTCCGGCTTTTGAGAGTGAGTGAGTTACAGATGTAGCAATACATGTTAGGGTCATTGCACATGATCTTCGTGATGAAGTCGCCATCATTTGACCGATTTGAAGTAATCTGATAAAGTTTACAGTATAAATTTCACTTCAAAGTTATTATTATATGACTGTAATACTTCTGTTTACTTCTAGACAATTCGAGAAGTATCGATTGTTTCACAACCGATCGTGTTCAACCACTTTACGATAGATTATATCGACTGCAGTATAAGATTACCGTACGCGCGAAATTTAAATATAGTAGACTTAAGGAATTACATAAAAACTGTAGTTGTTTGACGAAAACGGATTTCATTTTTGCAGAGAGCAAGAAAAAGTCATTCAAAATGACCCTTCGTTATGTAAAGCGCCAAAACATGGCAACCCTATGTTAACCAACCAGGACTGTGTAATGTGTGGTTAGCACTATGATTGCCCCAGCCGTTATAGCTTATTTTCGAAATCGGATATCAGAACCTATCGTAGCTCCCCAAATTCATCATGATACCTTATGGGCATCGGTACCATACACTGAATGAATTTTCATGAGAACATTATTTCCTCATGACTAGGCCTATTTAAACTAACACTTATTCAATAACGTGAATCCAGCCATGATATTTTCGACCACGACGCTACAGCATGGGACGTTGTTGGCATGGACATAGTTGTAATTACAAATAGGCCCGAAGGGAGGTAGGCTGATAACTCTCATACATTAAAAATTTACATGATATGATATAGTTATGAAAACTAGTTTATAGACAACACGAAGACTGTGCTTGCGGTGGGTGAATGGAAATATGGGAACCTACTAAAACCCCACAGCCAACATGGAAGTGGTATCGAACCCGCACATTTCTGGTTGCAGTCGCTCTACAATTTGATGGAGCAGTTAGTGGTACGTAACCACATTGGTCGTGGGTTCGAAGCCGCCAGGGAAATGGCCGAAGTCTACATTTGACTGTGATGTGCAAAGCGCCACGCTACCTTAGCTTCAGCCAATGCGAGCAGAGAAGTGATTCTGAGAGTTAAAATAATATTCTTGTCGCCGTATCACGAGTACCATTAAAAATTTTTCATTGGGATAATTAGGCCTCTGACCCGTTTCGTTCTGTCTTGCGAAGGGCTTCTTTAGACTGGTAGGAACAACGGAATTTTAGCGCTCAAAGAGAGCTGCAACTGGTGAGAAACAAGTAAATCTTCAGGGAAAGAATAGCCATAGACTAGAGATGCTCCTGTACCGAGTAACGAAACTGAGTCCTTACCGCCACGAACCACAGCGACCAGCGTTACCATACATCATCATCATCATCATCATCATCATCATCATCATCACTACCACCATCTTCATATTTTTTGAGACTCGTGTCCTTTAATTATTTTTTATATATTTCCTCCAACTGGATCTCTAAATTTTCATAATGAGTCATCAGATACCAATCCTTAACATTATTAGTAATTGTACTGCTCTGTTTCTCGAAAGTTTTGTTAGTCTGCTAAAGAGGTCCCCAATAAATCAACAGCCCAAGTTCAGAAAACTAAATTAGCAGGAGAAGGTGTTATTTGAATGATTCATTTCTGGGTTCAATTTTATTAACACGTTTTAGGTTATGGTTTCACATAATCAAACTGCATATAGCACCAAGTTTTACTGTTTGTGTGCTTGTTGGATACAGAATAATTGAGGTTTGTTTAAGCTTGACTTGGTATGTTATTTTATTTTATCTCTATTTTGCTACACTGAATTAAACATTGCTTCATTCTAAATAATATGCTATATGAATATAAATTCCCATATACAATAAAAATATATGCGCGAAATATATTTCAGACAAAATAACAAATCAGCCTACATCTGAACACCGATTATAAGGAAATATAATAACATCATAAAAATACTATAGTGATCTCAGTCATTTGGTTTTCCTTGATCCTTCTTTTCTAGATGTCAAGGACTGTGTTCTTTTCAACCAAAACTTTCATAACCGAGTCTTCACTTTCTCCACAGACAAAAAATTTTGGACGCCCAGAAGTATAATTGACATTATTGTAAAAGAAACGAAAATATTCTAAGATTTCTGCCTTTACTCCTGTTCTGCATGCTTCTTGGTGGAAGTTGTTGGGTACAGTTTTGCTCCTCGCCACACTTTTTCATTACCTTGCGCTTAATTTACCTACATTCTGCAAGCTTAACAGTTTTTTCAGACGAATTTCACTATCTGATTCATCGAAACTTAGTTCAGCTTGTGAGTGCACTCCATTTTCCAGACTTGTCAACCCAGAGGCTTTGCAGCAACACATGATCGTAAGTTGACAATGACCGAAGTGATAGACTTGAGATACTGTTACGTGTATAAAGACAAGAACTTGGGTTATATCTTGTCGGTGGAAGGTCACTCTGCCTTAGTAAAGCTAACATCTGAATAAATCTCGGTTTCGCGAAACAGGTGACTTGGACTGTTTCATTTCGGACTTCAATATAACTGACAAAAGAAACAAATAATGAGAACGTAGTTCTACCATATTCAGATAGATAGAAATAGTGATGCACGGCATTAATTCTTCGAGAATCTAAAAGAGTGGACACAAACTTATTTACAAAACAAAAGCTGCGTAAAACCTTAAAAAAATAGCATTTGGTCAGTTGCGTCAAGGGATAACACTTTCCCGTAATACCTGACAAGCTGTCTTTGTCGACAAATCCGTAGCTGCAACTTTATCTGATGAAAAAATTCCTGGAACTCTTCTTGATATTTTGTAAAAAAAAAAAATCAACCCGACTTGTATACAGTCTTGGTCTATTAATGTTGTATGCCAGCCCTAGGCATAAAGGGAAAAGAAAACGGAAGGAGGTAGCCTATACCCGCTCATGTTCTTTCCGCTTCACCGCTTTAGAAACGAACACCTAGTAAAGCACTGTGCATCAGTGTTGAATTTTGATTGACCAGCGAGTGCCGAAAGCTATGATGAAGCGTTATAATCAAAGCTCGGAACTTGGGTACTTGTGTCTTTGCACGTGGCTAAGCGACGGACTTCAATGTCAACAAACTCCCGCTTCCAGTACGGAGGTACTGTCAGGTCTGCTGAAGCAACATATTGATATTATTGTGGTAGGTTGAAACAAGTAATTTTATAGCACATATATATATATATATATATATATATATATATATATATAATAAAAATAAACATCAGCAATATATCAAATTTACTGTTCTGCTCTGTACATTATATTACAGTGTATGACTACTTACATTCGAAGATTTTCGAACCCATAACTTCTTCGTCAGTGAGTTAAGCATGATTTGAAACGAGAAAAACGTATTTCCACGTCACATAAAATGACGGGAGCAAACTTAAAATAAATGTTTTAACTGTCACTGTTTTGTTCGATTTTCAGCAGTTGCTAGCTGATCTCTTATCAGAGAAAGATAAGTATATCCTAAATTTTTCTCGAAAATAGTTTTCAATTTGTGTGTCACTACTAGGGCAGATCCCTCTACGACTTGATCCATGGCTACGGACAAATTTTCCACCAATTTAAGGGACTGCAATGTCTTTCAATGAATGCCGTTTCCAGCCTTTAGTTTTTGTGTGGTACAACTTATAAAATATAAACTCTCCATTCGTAGAAAATAATGTATCTCCTCCGAATTTCTCCACGAAATTCTGTACCTAAAATTTAAAAAATGTATTTTCAAACTTCTATAATACCCATTCGAATAACACGTATTTTCTAATTCCTCTAACAGACCGTTTATTTGTAATTCTGATTGTCATTGGCTTCAACATGACACAGTTTCCTCGTGCGTAGATGTGACCACTTTCTTAGTACATACGACTGTCCTTGAGCGCTTACAGCGTGAGCTTTGTATACGTTGTACCTGTAACCTTACTCATGCACACGACACACAAGTCCCCAAGTTCCGAGCTTTGGTTATAATTCGTCACTCAGCAATGCTAGCCTTCAGATCTACTTGTGTCGGCCCGATACGTAACTGTCTCTGCCGGAGAATGTGGAGTAGGAAATTAAAGGGTATTTTGCAGTGCCTCAATTGGGCTATTGACGCCCAGGCCTGTTGCATACAATATTGAAATCAAATACTTCTTCATTTGAAGAGGATAAACTTAACATTCCTATACTGCAATAATCACCATTGTCGCCATCTCTAGTAAATATTTCCAGTAGGCCTATATCTACTGTAGTAGCTTTGTTATTTGAATGGAAGCTGAAGATAGGTGCATATTTTCGAAAGTTCTGATCATTTAAAAGAGTTACGGATTCCACATCCCAGCCTACATCGAGAAGTTAAGCTAGTGATTGATTTAAGGGGTGATATACAGGTTGAACACTAACAAATTAGGGGAATTCAATGTTTTTGCTCAGCAACTAATGACTCTTACACCTTGCAATTTGATATGCTCAGTATTCACTGATTCTGCAATTACAGACCATTTTCAGATTTACTAAAAGTTGCACCATTATGAGTAGGTAATCATAACAATAAAGTGGCCGCTTTTGTGCACTGATGTGCATTTTTATGATAATGTCCACAAATATGAATATTTATGAGCCATTATTTTTATATTTATTCCAGAATGTCAAATGAACAATATGAATTACAATTTTTCAAACGTCTAGGCCTACAAGAGAAGTATTTTTTTTTCATTTCTTACGGTAAATTAAATTTTTAATGTTTTAATTAAAAAATAAATTACACTATAATTGTTACAGCAATGATTTCATCTTGTTCTCAAGCATGAAAGACAGTTATATGCAACATTTTACTGCGGTATCACAAAAAAGGTTTTGAAAAATACAAGTTACGGAAAATGAGCGTTAAATATACCTTATATATATATGGAGAGCTAAATAAGCGCACGCTCGCACGTATATGGTCATATCCATGGGTGGACGCCTGTCTCTCAATGAGAGATGACGTCACTACTATCATTCTCTCCACACCAGTACGCTCGATGGGGGAAGGTAGGATTCAAACGTAAACACCGCTTTTGATACGTCTGTAGCTTTCGCGGAAAGTAGGATGACAGGTAACTCCATATAATACCTCTGTAATCTTCGCCATAAAAATGGCTTCTTCGCCTGGAAATTACTACCATCAGGATTGGGAAGGCGAATATTTTTGTGCACTTTATGAGGGAAAACTATTGGTTCAATTTGTGGAAAAAGTATTATACAGGGATTTCATTTTATTTTTACTTCTATTTTTATTGTACTTGCGTTTTTAATATACTTCACTCCCACCCCTTCTACTAATGAAGTTCAACCGTCCTCCACACAGAACCAAGACCGCATATACATAGTAGCCTTATGGTCATAGTAAACAGTACGTTCTAGAAATATGTTCTCGTTTTCCAGTGACGAAACAGCTTTCAATAATGAATCATATTCGCACAGGTACTGTCGTCCATTTTCCTACGTCGCATCCCGGTTTCCCCCACCAGCCCCTCTGTAAAGGCTAGTGGCTGGGCTGTATTAGCTCTTTTCTGAGAACGTTAATTTCTGTTAGGAACTAGACGTCTACGTAATATTATACAACTGTTTAAAATAACTTAAATATAAAGGCCTCATTAAGTAATTAACTGTCACGTGGTTTCCCCCCTTTCTACGACCCTGCGACATAAACACTTGGAAGGACAGTAGATAGCATGACTGAGTAATTTTATCTTTTCGGATCGGGCAGGAGTGAAGACTGAATTTACAGTACGTACTCTTTTATAGAGTAGATAAAGAATTATTTCAACATGAGTTACTAGTACGAAGGACGAAAATGGTAATTGGAATATTAGGTAAAATAGTCTATAGTGCAATAATATGCACATTAGAACTGAAGCCTGTATCGAAATGAACGACCACCAATTTTAAAAATGTGTTTAAATATCCATATTATGATTATTTTTCAATTTAACTTCTTTCTCTACAGTGTACGCTAATGTGCTGTAGACAGTATAATATACACAGCATAATCTTCTCAATACATTTCGCCAAAATATTGTAAAAAAATTGCACAAAATTGTAAAAATTGTCGAAAATTTCTAAATTGTAAAACTATAAAAATTAAAAAAAAATTGTAATTGTAATATTGAAAAATTTTGACTTGTTCCACATCTTAAAGCTTCATTGCTCATGTAAGATCTATTGAATAAAATAAATGAATGAATGAAATGAAAATGAATATGCCCGCATGGAGAACTCAGTTCGTGAATAAAAACACTTATTGTTAATACAGTTCTGTATTTGGATTAAGCAAAAACCTAATGACAATTATAAAACCCAAACTTCTAGTTTACGTAAATGGGTGAACTATTTTTCTGTCCTCCTACAGCTAGTGAAGTGATTTGTTTGTATATTACGCCAGTATCATCGAACTCCAGTCGTGGAAGGGGATAGAAAATGGTATTTCCGGTTCTCAACCTTCAATCCAAAGGTATAGCCAGGTTAATATTAGAAATGTTAGTAAAAATAAAATAAAATGATGTCCCTGTATTATATTTATTTCTCAATATATTACATTATTCATTTCAATGTAAAGAGGCATTTCACTTCTCGTCACGCAGAAAAGTATGGTACACATGTCATTTAAGGTGATTATCGTTTAATTTTCCTTTACGTCATTGTCTTATTGACGTCCACATTTATTACTCTGTGACCTCAATTCATTTTCCATTTAAATAGGAACTGCACGTCCCCAACTCCTAACACAACTAAAATGTATAAATAAACCTTAGAATGAAGCTTCCATTCAGCAAAATGTACAGCGTGGAGTTCGAGCTAGTTTCAGTTTTGCTATTGTATTCATCGAGTTTAAAACCAGATATTAATACACTAGTTCAGAGGAAGAGGTGTCAGAGGTCTTCGAGATCATCCCCATGCACGGGTACACATAGTAAAAGTGTAAATTAATTTTGTTGCAAAACTGTTGCAAACTGCTTAAGCCTATAGGTTTATAAAATATTTATTTATACGGTACGTCATTATTTCAGGTTTGCTGTGAAGATTAATATTAAACTTCCAAATTCTTCTGTGGAAGAATGATTCAATATTATATTTTGTAAATTGATACACTAACATTACAAATGATGAGCGACTGATGTTAAAGTGATGTTTGGGACGTTTAGGCCTACACACATTTGTAGACCTACGACGTTTCTTACTAAAATTAGAAATAGATAATTAGTTACGTAGCAATATGTTAAACTCAGTAAAAATCCGTGGCGCTACAGCCCTGAAGGGCTAAGATCGACCAGCCGGCTGCTGACCTCACGTCCACATGCCGAAGCAGAGGTGGAAGATCATCCAACCAGAATGGAGGTATCGTGTGGTTAGCAGGATGATCCCCCCAGACGTTATAGCTGGTTTGCGAAACCGGATTTTCGCTACCTATCGTAGCTCCCCAAGTGCATGACGATGCTGGGTAGGCACCGGTCCCATACACTGACCGAAATTTCATGAGAATATTTCTTCCCTCATGAGGACTCGAACCAGCGCGCATTCCCTAAGGCGAGTCCTTGGCAGGATGCCTTAAACCGGGACGCAACGGCGCGGGACTGTTAAACTCAGTACTATTTTTAAAAGACGTCCGTCTCTTCGATAGCGCTGAATAGGTTCATCATGGGCTGAGGGATAAACAAATCACCCCTCCATGATCAGTCGTACACGCATGGTCATATGTAACAAAATATTCTATATATCGTAAAAATTCCTTCACTGACATAAAGATAAATGTCATTCTTTATATAAAAATTAAAATAAAAAAAATACTTTTTTACTTCCAAACCTATATATCTCCTCTTAAGAAATCATTAGACCTAGTGTTTTTTTCCAGAAACTCATTTATAACACTTACACACTAATTATCTTTAAAGTGTACGCAAATATTGCTGGAGAAACACGAAAGAAATGATGTGAATTTTTAATGTTCAATTCACCTAAAATTTCAGTGTTATGTTACTTACGTTGCAATGTGCAGTCTATTACATCTTTAGTAACCACAATTCAGCTTTTACGTTTCATGTAAGAATTCCTTTTCATTAGTCATATTTTCATGCCTGAATTGCTAGGACATTATAAAACTACAAAACTGTTACTTTTCCTGCTTTTTTATGTAGGAATCGCTTCGGTTTCCTGCGGAAATAATAAGAAATGATCTGTTTCTTCTCTACATTTTAGTAGAAGACAGGACATTCAAAATAATCAAATTAATTCACATTTTGTACTAAATACTGGCCAATATATATATAACGTTCTTATTTGATATGATGATTTTTTACCTATAAATGCAATAAATTTGTTTTTCTTTACGAAATATATATGTATTATACAGAACGTTTAGCTCGACTTCCAGATGGAAAAGAAAAAAAACACGCACAAGACATACCTGCATTGCCTGCGCAGACATAGTGTCAATATGTAAACTCCCGCGCACTTTTATTCACCATTATAATTTTTATCAATAATCGCAAGCATACAATTTTAAACCGCGACCTTAAATCCGCATTATCTTTACATTCAAGAACTCTCCATCCACATCGTATAGAGCAGTGAGTATTTTCCTGAAAAATATTCTTCAACTCCCAAAATTGTGTTTACATTCAGTGCACCTGAATGTGTGCCTCTCTGGCCATCCTCGTGATGTCAAAGGTGTATTCCTTTTCTACACGTTGCAGCATATAAATATCAAGATTATTCATAGCTTCAATTATTCTTCTGCAAATGGTAACAAGGTTTTGAACAAGAATTTTGTATATACCCCAAAAAAAAAAAATTCAAGGAAGTGATATCAGGAGAGCACGGAGGCTGGGCGATTAGTCCACCACGGCCAATCCATCTCCCAGGGATAAGGATATCATAAATATCACTAAATTCATTATAGCAATGTGGGGTTGCTCCGTGGCATACTTGATAACCCTAACGTGAATATCTGCTGTAGTGTGAAGATAGGTTTATTTTTCTTTATTTAGGACAGCATCACAAAGATAATTTACTGTGACATATATGAACAGAGCTACGTCGGTGGCTAACATGTCATGTATACCTATGGATATTTTACTTGTCAAAATAAATTATTATTTATAAGAAAATGTGTACTGGTGACCAAAATATTGGGCGACCAAAAGGTCGAAGTGACCAAAACACCGGGTGACAAAATTCCAGTGACTAGGTGGTGCAATGACGAGAGTTCCGGTGACGAGAATTTCGCTTCCCTACGACAAGAATTCGTACTATGCGTTTTCAGTCACCATGGTAGGAATTTATTTACAAGTATAAATGTTATTCAGGGACTACAAGACAAAGCCATAATGTTAGTTTCAGTAGGTTGTAGTTCTGCGCTCTCTTCTGGGAATGGAACCCGGGTATCTAGCATCTGTGGCCACAGGCACCGTAACTTGGTCAAAAGCGAGTACTATATAATTGACGAAACAAGTTTTTCTCGTTAAAAGAGATAAATATTAATGATGCAACAGTTCAGAGAAAATATTATCCTGGTATCCTTTTCCGTCTTTAATTCAGATAGTGGGAAAAGACAGAATTATACTAATTCACGTCACACACCGCAGGATGAGGATCGATGAGCTAATTAACTAAGTACTGCGAACACTGTCTCTGTGCGATGCGATAGTGGATTGTTTATTCAAGAACAATCAACAGTTCCAGAAGCCCCGCAGGTCACATTCGATCCTACATGGTCGATGCAGTGCTTCGCGATGTCGAATCTTCGGGATTGGAGAGAGAAAGAGAGGAGGACTGCTGGTGGTGTGGGAGAAGAGCTACTAGCAACGAGGCTGCAGTCTAATGTGATTTTATCTGAGTACGAAGTTATTCAGTCTTCATCACATACAAAATTCTTTTACCCCTACAAAGTGGGGCTTACAAGTGCTGGAACACCTTAGAGAAACGAGAACATGTTTTACTCTCCAGTGTGAAATTGCATATAGAGCAGTAGCAGCCCGCGGTTGCAAATGTTGGCAGTTCAGCATGAAAAATAGTGTATTAGCCAACGCATGCTGTTTATTGCATCTATATCGGATAACGCGTATAATTACAGCCCTTTCTCGAAGTTGACTGTGCACCCGAAATTGTACTCAAACAATCCGTGCGCTATACCTTATTTTATTTCAAGGAGTGCAGTTCGGTGGCTCCTTTGAACACCCACTTACAGATTTATGACTTCCTACACAAACACCTCTGACAATTCCATCCTGTCCCCTCGTCCCAACATTGCACAGTTGCCATAATCCTGGTGACCCTAAATTAGACTGACGGGAATCTTGGAATTCGGAAAAGATGCAGCAACTCTGCCTCCACTTGAATTTGACGGGAGCCTGTCAATTCTTCTGAACAAGGGTTGTGATTGGTTACTGACAGGAGAAGACACGATTTCCGTCACAGTAAGAAAGATATTTATTTATAACAACCAATTTGTAGGGGGCAGTAGAAGGTCTGTCGGCAAAGTCCTTTCTATGAAACTGCACTCCATGAAAAAAAAATAGAGTATACACCTCTCCCACCTGGTACAACTAGTCACGTAGTGTAGATGTGCCCACATGCTTTTCTAGTTTTTTAAGTCAAATTAACTAAATCCGTCACTCCGGTGTTTGTCCATGTATTTTCTCCTCTAAACAGAATACAAGGGTGGGGGAGAAAGCGTTTTCATGAGAGCAGCAAAAAATCAATCGTTTCCATTACACATTTCGGTATTAAAATGACTGTTAGGCTACATGATTTCCTCGACTTTCTCCAGATATTTCAATATTTAAATTTTGTGTAGGACGTCCTAATTTTTTAAGTTAACATGCAATTTCTCTTTTAATTTCGAAAAGGGTTGGTCGATTAGGTTTTCATTTCATTCATTTTTAATATAAAATATTTCCTTAGACACACTGACTAATCACATCACACCACCCACAGTACTATAACACACTGGAACTGTAATGATATACAGTAATCCAGAAGCCTGTGTGTTCTAACGCAGGTCATAAAGAGCTGAGTGTGTTGACGGTTCTTTTGCATATTCTTCGGAGAGAGCTGCTTGGGTTACAGCTCTATGCAGTCTTATGGGACGGTGAAGAAAACCAGTTTTCTGCTGCCGGCTACCCTACGTTGAGCTTCAGGAACTGCCGATCACAGATCCGAAAAGTACACTACAGCTAAAATACTCGAGCAGTTCAAAGCTCCTACAGACAGTAAAATCTCGAATCGAAGGAGAATGAATTGGAAAAATAAATGAAGCAATGAACTAGATTACATAAAACACGTTTTACATTTTTAATTTTTTCAGGTCCATTTAGATGGCGGTTCTGCAGTTCTGCTGTCCTTATTGTAGAGCCGTCCCTGATATAGAGTAAAATATAAAAACAAAATTCGGTGTACAGTACAACATCCTGTATGTTAAGTTGGAAATCTTCACAAAATACGCACACACCACTTGCAATACGGATGGGTGCTAGAAAAGCTCATGATATTTCCTTGCAATCACATGAGGAACAATTAGGCTACTATTATATTTATTCATACATGCATAGTTTTCTGCCGAAGGGCAGGTCCTTCACTGCAAACACAGCATTTCAAAGCTTTCCTATATTCTGCCTTCTTCTCAGTCACCGCATATGATCCACATATGAAGAGTCCACTGCAAGAATGATGGATGTCACTTTCTTGTCGAAAATGAACCAAGACTGTCAATACATAGATTAAGACATATAGAATGTACATAATAATAATAATAATAATAATAATAATAATAATAATAATAATAATGCGCGTTATTGTTCGGTTGAGAAGGTTTTATCATCTAGTCTGCTGTCAAAAAATCTGAAAGTTAGAATTTATAAAACAGTTATATTAACGGTTGTTCTGTATGGTTGTGAAACTTGGACTCTCACTCTGAGAGAGGAACATAGGTTAAGGATGTTTGAGAATAACGTACTTAGGAAAATACAGGGGGCTAAGCGGGATGAAGTTACAGGATAATGGAGAAAGTTACACAACGCAGAACTGCACGCATTGTATTCTTCACCTGACATAATTAGGAACATTAAATCCAGACGTTTGAGATGGGCAGGGCATGTAGCATGTATGGGCGAATCCAGAAATGCATATAGAGTGTCAGTTGGGAGGCCGGAGAGAAAAAGACCTTTGGGAAGGTCGAGACGTAGATGGGAGGATAATATTAAAATGGATTTGAGGGAGGTGGGATATGATAGAGAATGGATTAATCTTGCACAGGATAGGGACCGATGGCGGGTTTATGTGAGGGCGGCAATGAATCTTCGGGTTCCTTAAAAGCCATTTGTATGTAATAATAATAATAATAATAATAATAATAATAATAATTATTATTATTATTATTATTATAATTATAATAATAATTATGTTCTATTTTCCCTGGCAGAGTTAAGGCCAAGAGGTCTTCTCTTCCACTCAACCAGCCTTAATCAACACAATACATATTTAAATTACGAATATTTACACTACACTTAAAAGGTTCTCCAGGAATATTCTTCAGTTAAGTTTTAACGACTAGTAGACTACATATTTATTTAAATTTATATAAACCTATAAGGTAAAGTAGTAACTTAATTTATGAGCTAATTTAATTCAATCAATTATAATTAGAGATTTGAGATAGCTAGTAAAATGATGAAAATTAATTTAATATGCGCATACTAGAACTATGTTACAGGGAGAAAACAATATATATATATATATATATATATATGAATCTAAGATATATTTCTATAATGAGAATATTAATGTAATTGCCATTAGGGGTTTTGTAAATCTATTTAGAGAAATTAATGATAATAATAAGAATGGACAGATGTACATAGAGAGTTATATGGCATTAACACTGAGAGTTATTATCCAGTAATAATCGGAAAATCACAGATAAATTTTGAGCACTAAGCATTTCAAACCTTCAATTGCTTTTCCTGAAAAATATATTCCAGATGACATCCATCATTCTAGCAGTAGACTCTTCATATCTTAATATCGCCTATCACCTGATATCTTCTTCTGCACTGAACCTTTCTCCCGTTCACTATTCCTTACAGTGGATCCTTCAGTATACAATTTCCTACCAGCCTGTGACCCAACCAATTCCTTTTTATCTTCCTGATCAGTTTCAGCATCATTTCTTGTTCACCCGCTCTTTCCAAAACAGTTTCATTTCTTAGTCTGTCTGTCCATTTCACACGTTCCATTCCTCTTCATATCTACATTACAAATGCTTCTAGTAGTTTCTCTTCATTTCGTTGTAATGCGCAAGTTTCTGTCTCATGCAATACCACACTCCACACAAATCTTTCCGCTAGTCCTTGGTTCTTTCCCACAGGTTCGCAGAACTATTATTATTATTATTATTATTATTATTATTATTATTATTATTATTATTATTACCATCAGTAGTAGTAATAGCGGCATTAGGAGTACTAACAGTAGCAGTAATAAAAATAGTAGCAGTACTAGTAGTGAAAGTAACGACAGTGGTAGGTAGTAGGAATACTAGTAAGTCTATTAGTAACAATACCAGCAATAGCAATATTAGCATCAGTAGTAGTAGTGATAATAGTAGTACTGACTTATTTACTTACGTATGGCTTTTAAGGAACCCGGAGGTTCATTGCCACCCTCACATAAGCCCGCCATCGGTCCCTATCCTGAGCAAGATTAATCCAGTCCTTACCATCATATCCCACCTCCCTCAGATCCATTTTAATATTATCATCCCATCTACGTCTCGGCCTCCCCAAAGATATTTTCTCTCCGGCCTCCCAACTAACATTCTATATGCATTTCTGGATTCGCCCATACGTGCTACATGCCCTGCCCATCTCAAACTTCTGGATATAATGTTCCTAATTATGTCAGGTGAAGAATACAATGCGTGCAGCTCTGTGTTGTGTAACTTTCTCCATTCTCCTGTAACTTCATCCCGCTTAGCCCCAAATATTTTCCTAAGAACCTTATTCTCAAACACCCTTAATCTCTGTCCCTCTCTCAAAGTGAGAGTCCAAGTTTCACAACTATACAGAACAACCGGTAATATAACTGTTTTATAAATTCTAACTTTCAGATTCTTTAACAGCAGACTGTATGACAAAAGCTTCTCAACCGAATAATAACACGCATTTCCCATATTTATTCTGCGTTTAATTTCCTCCCGAGTGTCATTTGATATGATTTGATTACTGGTTGAGTTTTTCCGAGGTTTTCCCGAACCGAAAGGCAAATGCCGGGTAATCTTTTGGCAAATCCTCGGACCTCACCTCATCTCACTACATCTCGCCAAAATATTGTAAAAAATTGCACAAAACTGTAAAAATGGTAGAAAATTACTAAATTGTAAAACTGTAAAAATTTGTAAAAATGATAATTGTAATATTGTAAAATTTTGACTTGTTCGACATCTTAAAGCTTCATTGCTCATGTAAGATCTATGGAATAAAATAAATGAATGAATGAATGAATGAATGAATGGATGAATAAATGAATGAATGAATGGATGAATTTTTACTGTTGCTCCAAGATATTTGATTTTTTCCACCTCTTCGAAGGACAGATCTGCATTTTTTTATTTCTATTTCGTACAACATTCTGGTCACGAGACAGAATCATATACTTTGTAATTTCGGAATTTACTTTCAAACCTAACGCTTTCCTTGCTTCAAACAGAATTTCCATGTTTTCCCTAATAGTTAGTGGTTTTTTCTCCTAACATATTCACGTCATCCGCATAGACAAGAAGCTGATGTAACCCGTTCAATTCCAAACCCTCTCTGTTATCCTGAACTTTCGTAATGGCATACTCTAGAGCAAAGTTAAAAAGCAGCAGTAGTAGCATTAATACGAACATTAGCAGCAACAGCAGTAGCAGTAGCAGTAGCAGTAGTCGTAGTAGCAATATTAGTGTTAACTGTAACACTTCAGTCTTAGAGCACATTTTGAGCAACTATACTTAAACACTGCGGTACTCCTGCCTATAGAATTCCTTTATACCAGGCCGGGAAACGGCCGCTCTCAGAGCGCTCAGCTTCACCGCTACAGTTGCTGTTGTACGGGTATTCATACACTGACTGCTCTGTTTACTATAGGAGTTTGTCACCCCTGGAAAGGCTTGACCGTAAGTAATGTTATTCATTTCAGGGGGTTATCCAAACAATAAAAATTCATAGAATTTTGCTCGTTTTTGCTTTCTTTTCGAGATAAAAATTGTTTTATATTAAATATTTATAGCGTGTTTTGGAGAAGCCATTGACATAATTCCGAATATGCTCAGCCAATTTAAGAAAACAGCGTGTTATCATAATAAATGATAATAAATTATTGTAAAAATTTTAGTTTTGTCCTTCAAACGTGCATACATTTATTCCGAACTAATGTAACATTGCAAAATTCCTTTGCAGAACGAAAATTTACATTTTTTCGCATCAAATTTCTGTACATTTAAAGAACAAAACTAAAATTATTTTAACAATTTATTGTCATAATATGCTGCTCAGACGTAAGTGCAAGTTTTAACAATTAATTACTGAGATTTGCGATAAATTAATTAGTTTAGGAAATTATATTTTTATTATGTGTAACTACTTTTGTATATATATCATTTTTTAAATGATTAAGTTTGTACTTTTGTAAACTAACATCAATAAATCTATCACTATCAAATACACTGATCCCTTAAATAGACTGAGAATTTTGAGAATTCAATCAATGGTTTTTCAAAACACGCTATAAAATTTATTTTAGTAGGTTATTTTACGACGCTTTATCAACACCTCAGGTTATTTAGCATCTCAATAAAATGGTGATAATGCCGGTGAAATGAGTCCGGGGTCTAACACTGAAAGTTACGTAGCATTTGCTCATATTGGGTTGAGGGAATACCCCGGAAAAAAAACCTCAACCAGGTAACTTGCCCCGACGGGGAATCGAACCCAGGCCCCCTGGTTTCGAGGTTAGACGCGCTAACCGTTACTCCAAAGGTGTGGACACGCTATAAAATATTTAATATAAACTAATTTTTATCTCGATAATTAAGCAAAAACGAGCAAATTTCTTTCAATCTTTTTTGTTTAAAATATCTCAAAGATTAACCCCCTAAAATTAATGACATTACATACAGATCACCCTGTACAGACTCACATAGATTTTAATTTTTTACAAGTGACTGTAATAAATAGTCTCGATAAGGAGAAACTTCCATGCTCAGGACGAGAATCGAACCACGAGATCGCATGATTTGTATTTACGAATTCTGACAGCTAACCACGAAGCCGTATGTTACGTAATCTGTTTATTAAATAGTCACTCTAATAGCAATGATAGATAACATCCCCTGATGTTTATACAACGAGGAGAACCTTTTTGTATCCTGAATTTCATTGTATGTTACAACTGCTACTAGGAAAATTACATTATTCTACAGACATTTGTTTGTCTGTACACTGCTCCATCGATATATGAGAAAGTCAATATTCACCTACTTCGATATAACTCGCGGAGTAAGTCCCCTGCAATCGACAAGCGGTAGAGCATGATAGTCGAGGAATGTTATGGACAGGAAGACGTTGATCATATGGGAATAGGTATTTAAGAGTTGTTAATTAATTATACTCGTAAAAAGTGAATTTGATACAACGTTAATACAAATTTATTTTATTTCCTAAAATACATCTACACATAAAATAAATAAATAAATAAATAAATAAATAAATAAATAAATAAATAAATAAATAAAGACATACATTAAATAAACAAATAAATGAGTAAATAACTAGATGAGTGGGTGAAGGAGTTAATGATTGAATGAATGAATGAATGAATGAATGAATGAATGAATGAATGAATGAATGAATGAATGAATGAATGAATGAATAAATGAATGAATGAATAGTTAAGTACACATATAGATAAATAAATTCAATAAATTAATTAAATAAATAATAAAATAAATATTATCTTAAATTCTCCAGTAATATCGTAAATATTTGTGCAGTATTCAAGGCGTTGAATAACATTTAAGTTATTATGATGTACCGAAGTACATACGATATTTCCGTGCAGATATTCTGCGTCATCATATGATGAAAGATGAGTGGAAAGGAGAAAAATTCTCTCCGGCACCAGGATTTGAACCCGGGTTTTCAGCTCTACGTGCTGATGCTCTATCCACTTAGCCACACCGGATTCCCATCCCGATATCGGATCGAATCATCTCAGTTTAAGTTCCACCTTCGGCGTGGCTTAGTGGATAGAGCATCACCACGTAGAATTGAAAACCCGGGTTCAAATCCCGGTGCCGTAGAGAATTTTTCCCCGTACCACTCATTTTTCATCATATGATTACGCAAAATATCTGCACGGAAATATCATATGTACTCGGTACATCATAATAATATATGTATCTTTTTCAGTATGTTATTTGGCGTTTGAATGAGATGAAGGTGATAATGTCGGTGAAATGAGTCCGGGATCCAGCACCGAAAATTATCCAGCATTTGCTAATATTGGGTTGAGGGAAGATCCCTGAAAAAACCTCAACCAGGTAACTTGTCCCGACCGGGAATCGAACCCGGGCCACCTGGTTTCGCGGCCAGACGCGCTAACCGTTACTCCACAGGTGTGGACCATAATAATATGTGATATGCGAATAATCACTTAATGATTTAAGACGCCGCTTATTCCGTCGGATCCCGGCCACTTAGTCACTCATAACGAGTGCACCTCTGCACATGTGTGGACATTGTGCCACTGTCATACATTTATGACGCAGTGCATGGGGGTAGGCCACAAGAGGGGACCCAAGAGGTGGAACGTAAACTAAGAGGATTCGATCCGACATCGGGATGGGAATCAGGTGTGGTTAGTGAATAGAGCATCAGCAGGTAGAGCTGAAAACCCGGGTTTAAATCTCGGTGCCGGAGAGAATTTTTCTCCTCTCCACTCATCTTTCATAATATTTAAGTTGTCAAAAATACTTAGACGTAAACTTCTTGCGACATGATACCTTACCGATATACTGTAATTAGTTCAAAAGTGCGACAACTAAAAAAAAAAACAAGTTTTGAGATATCTTCAGTTGAAAGTTTCAAATAAATCACTTAGAAAGGAACAGAGTTCTGGTTCATAACCACGACAATTAGAAATGAGTCAGTATTCAGGACGAGTTTATCACAATCTTCCAGTTCATTATTAATACATTCCGAAATGTACTAATAATGAATTAGTAAAGTCCATAGTTATAATTACTTCTAAAGCAGTTCATTTCGTTTTTTTTTTTCTTTTTTGGTTGTAACTATAACTTATCTCAATATTGAATCTGAAAGAACTCCGAAAGGGGCTTTCAGTAGTAAAACTAAAAAATGGCAATTTTTGAGTTGTCGCACTTTTGAACTGGACGATCGATATGGGGTCTTGGATTCTCGTCCCAACACACCACGTTGTACTGTTTTGCTGCTTTCTTTAGGCTTAGACGCATTCTACTAAATCGTGAAGGCAGTGTAGTAGTCTACTTCAGCTTTAAAGTCTACTGTTACCAGATACTTTTAAGCATGCCTTGTACTTCTCTTTGTATTTTATCTCCGAATGTGTATCAGTTATTTTCGGTTAGTGAACAATTATTTATTAGATAATATGAAAAATAAAATATTATGCAAAATCTGCATGGAATAGCGTAACACATGAAATAAAGGAATAATGCCATGAACACCTGCATGTTTCTCACAACCACCAGCATTCCCACGTACCTCAGCCATCAGTGCCCGCAGTCTTACGTGCATTTGACCGTTTGATTCATTGATTTACGTCGGGGTCATGACGACCAGCTCTTCGACCATTCTCTGGTCCACTCCACTAAATCCCAAATAGACAACAGCTCACCAAAACCGATTCACTATGCTAAGGTCTGCTGTTTATCCAGGGAGCATGCAGATAACACCACATGTCTGTGGAGAAGGTCCTCACATCACCGATCGCTGATGGAAGAAGTGCTGATGAATATGACAGTGAAATGGATAGATTTTGAAGAGATAACATCGATGCCTGTATTGGGGAAACAGGAAAACCCACCCCAAGAAAAACTGCAACAGCGACGTTGTCTATACTCTATTTTATTTCAAGGAGTGCAGTTCGGTGGCTCCTTTGAACACCCACTTACAGATTTTGACTTCCTACACAAACACCTCTGACAATTCCATCCTGTCCCCTCGTCCCAACATTGCACAGTTCCACAATCCTGGTGACCCTGGAATGAGACTGACGGGATTCTTGGAATTCTGAAAAGATGCAGCAACTCTGCCTCCACTTGGATTTGACGGGAGCCTGTCAATTCTTCTGAACAATGGTTGTGATTGGTTACTGACAGGAGAAGACACGATTTCCGTCACAGTAAGAAAGATATTTATTTATAACAACCAATTTGTAGGGGGCAGTAGAAGGTCTGTCGGCAAAGTCCTTTCTATGAAACTGCACTCCATGAAAAAAATAGAATACGCCACAAGTCTCAGTATAGATCAGGAATGCGCAACCACATTTGGAAAAAGGGAGGGTGGGTTTACCTCTTTTCACCAGTTGCAACGTTCTGTTGTGATCGTGTACTCCGTGTTTACAAACATGGGCTATGTCTGCTGAGTTTCAGTGGTAGCTTGAATGCACTATGATATTATTTAACGAAGTTTAATGCAATTATATAAATATGGACGCTGAACATTGTAGATTTCGTGCCGTTTGTACTTCATACTTCTCTTAGTGACTTCTCTGGCAACTGTTGTTGTTAACAAGTTTATCTATATGTGGCAAAAATGTTGACGTACAAAGTCTCAGAAGATATACCAAGTGATCGCTGCGTATCCTATTTCGATACTGGCTTTTAATGTAATTCATTTTGCTCGCAAATGTATGTAGATCCAAAGATTCTCATTACTTTGTTGCAAACACACAACCGTGGAAACCTACCACAAAGCAGTGATTTAAATAGTTCCCATCAATTCGATTTGAAGTGAAGAGTCCACTGCAAGAATGATGAATGTCATTTGGAATACATTTTTCAGGAGAAGCAATTGAGGGGTTGGATGCAAGAAAGGCACTTCTCTCAAATACAAGTTCTGAGAAAATTGATGTTGAACATTCAAACCGTAATGATGTTACCTGTGCACACCTTAACATTTTGGTTACTCCTGACTTCTATAATCATAGCATTGAAGTACAACTTGGTGATCATATGCTTAGCAGATCAGAGAACACAATAAAGCGGTTTACTCAAAAAGGGCACATCCTCTAAAATGCCCTTCTTGCACCCAGCCCCTCAATTGAAATTTGAAATGCTTAGCGCTCAAACCTTAACTGTGATTTTCCGATTATTACTGGACAATGACTATCAGTGTTAATGCCATATAACTCTCTATGTACATTCTATATGTCTTAAGCTATGCATTCACAGTCTTGGTTCATTTTCGACAAGAAAGTGACATCCGTCATTCTTGCAGTGGACTCTTCAAGTCCTTACGACATTCTCTGTGTCTGGAACTCGAAAAGTAGATTCTTTCACATCTTTTAGTCTTTGTAATCTAGCTTCACCTACAAATAAAATTATGGAATTATACAAATGCAATAGGAAGTAATGTTTTCAGTGCTATTTCAATAATGTCAAATGCTATATCTGAAAGAACTTGTTTGTCCGTAGTCACAATGATGATACCTTTAAAAAATGTCGTTTAATATTGTATGAAGACGTAAACTACAAATATTTGAAACGAATGAGACACTTTACATGATCGTTCTCTTTGAAACAAAAATATTGCAGTTCCATGATTCGTGAAATATATATGTGGACGTCTTTGGATGAGCCATTGAAAATTACAATAACTCACAAGGCCGTTGCCACTGCGAATGAACTAATGTGAATGTCATATTAAGGAACGGACAGCTGACAAGTCCTTTTACCTCAAGTCAAGGAGGTGGAGGTGCTCATAGCTCAAATACCACTAACACGTACGAGTTACGTTGAACTTGGCTGCTACTGGTTATTCATTACCCTGCCCGACCATGGCTCGAACCCGGAACATGTACGAGAGAGGCCGATATTTTACACCACGCAGCAATTGAATCGGGATTGCAGAAACAGCACATGTCATGGAAACTAAATTTTTCAGTAGACACAAATAACGGTATTACTGGTAGTAGACCACACCATTGGTTATAGTACTGGCTTCTTCAGACAGAAGCCTAATAGATGTGTCGTTTTATACCAAATTTAGTGGAATTTAATGAATTGTTAATGAAATAAATCAATATATATTAACTTGACATGTGCTATTTCTGCAAGGAATCAAAATTATAGTATAATAATTTCAGTTCAACTAAAGTTTATTGGTCAAATTAGGGATATAATATATGTATAGGCCTACTGTATACTTAATACACAAGTTCAACATATACATGAACTTATTTTTCCACAATAGGCCACTGAGGAATATTATTGTAAAATTATTTATGTTCATGTGGTATATAACGCATTAGTTTGCGTATATCGTCAAGCTTCTCTCTCTGAATTGGGACGATTTTGTCTGGATATGCCAATGAAGATGGTAAATATGGTATTCCCCTTTGTATTTGAAGAGTCCACTGCAAGAATGATGGATGTCATTTGGAATGCATTTTGCAGGAGAAGCTATTGAAAATTTGAAATGCTTAGCGCTCAAAGCTTAACTGTGATTTTCTGATCATTACTGGACAATGACTATCAGTGTTAATGCCATATAACTCTCTATATACATTCTATATGTCTTAAGCTATGCATTGACAGTCTTGGTTCATTTTCGACAAGAAAGTGGCATCCATCATTCTTGCAGTGGACTCTTTATTTACAAGCAAACATTCTCATGGGAGCAGAAAAAGAATATATATATTTTTTCTTCCATCATTTTAATAATGTCAAAAGAAGTGCTTACACAAATTTTGGCCACTCGAGCGCATTTACGAACATCGTAAAAAATAAGTTTCCCTGGGGTCGTTCACAGAAAGAGAACAAACTTTCATGGAAAGTTTTATTGGAACAGATACAGTATTTGTTGAGTTATTTTTCGAAGTATTCACCACCAGAATTGAGACATCAGTGGGATCAATTTTTGTATCCTTTTGGCATAGATGTCTGCCGTTTGGAATCGGAACCAATGTGTCGTCACGTCTTTGATATGAGTTGTTTCTGCGCGCTTCCAGGGTTTTACAGGTCTCCAAATATGAGACAGCTATACTGACATATGTGGTTTCTACATGGAATGATAGCCTTATATCAGCAGTCCATGAAACTCGAATAAACTCATTTCGCCACAAATAGTGACATGTACTGTTTCTGCAACCCCTTATTCAATTGTAGACGTCGCTTTTGACAGTTACTGACAAAGCAATTAAGTTTCTTGTTGAATTCGGTTTCCCATTTACATTTTCTCTAATTTGTTGTAATAATGCTGACAGTAATCCAGGAGTCAATATCCAAACCAAAGTCCAACATTTCAAAGAACTAGGAGCAATTAGATCAGGCATGCTGGCATGCATAAGGGTGAACCTAAGAACAAGTTGTTGCCTCAATTTCCTTTATATTAATGTACTATACCATGCGTGAAACGTTAAGATAAATGTAATAAAACAGCTGCTATGACTTAAGTTAAATAAAATATTACGATTCTGCGGTGATTGTGTTCAAAATATTATTTATGCTCGACCATGCCGAAATGTAGTAATTATACATCTGGTAGCAGCCCTTTAATGGACCTCATTAAAGTACACCTATTCATTAAAGTTCAGGTGTTCCACCAATCAGCAATATGAAAGGCAAAGTATCGATTATTCTCGGATATGCAATCGAAAGACAACTAGCGAAATGTCACGGAGGCTGGAAATCCAATACTCTCGTAGAAGGTTATGTTCTGTTACTATAATAATTAGCGTTAATTGTAAATAATATTCAAATAAATTCAATTTGTCATCTCGTTTTTCAATGTGTAAATCAATTTCAAGCTTATATCAAGATTAATGTTCATTTTACTCTCTAGATTATATCAAGGTCAATGACATTTGTTTCTCGAAAAATATCAATACTTTCGCGTCTGCGCACATCTCACAATTTATTAGATATTGCACAAGGTCAGTTCCGCTCCCCAGTCAGATAAGAATAACATGAATAGTTATGAATAATTTCAAGTTAGAAATATGTTCGAGCATAAAAAGTAGTATGAAACTTGCCTATAATGGTAGTTAAGACACTGGTATGAAAATTATGAAACTCGCTTGCGCTCGTTTCTAAACATACTCGCGTCTTAATTACTACCATTATAGGCTCTTTGCATAATGTACTATTATTATATGATTGGAAATTTGTGTTGAGATTTAATATCTCCAAAGTTTAGGAATTGCTTACGTGTTTTACGTGAGTCTCAGCAAACTGTCGGCATATCAGAGGCTGGTTCTTCTCACTGTCGCCGCTCACGGCGTTTTGACGGATTAAAACTCACGTATAATAGCACTACGTCGTATTAATAATATTCGTATATTTGGCCGTAAAATTAATAGTAGTGGGTTCACCGTTTACGAGTAACGGTTAGCATGCCTGACCGTACAAAGAGCGGGCCCGGGTTCAAATCCTGGTTG
Organism: Periplaneta americana; assembly: GCF_040183065.1. Lineage (NCBI taxonomy): Eukaryota > Metazoa > Arthropoda > Insecta > Blattodea > Blattidae > Periplaneta > Periplaneta americana. The sequence continues at coordinate 40,291,844 of NC_091126.1, read as the reverse complement.
GGACAAGTTACCTGCTTGAGTTTTTACCGGGGTTTTCCCCTCAACCCAATAAGACTAAATGCTGTGTAACTTTCTGCGTTGGACCCTGGATTCATTTTGCCGGCATTATCATCTTCATCTCATTCAGATGCTATATAACCACAGCAATTGAAAAGGCGTTGCAAAATAACCAATTAAAATAGTAGGTGATTATGCCCTGCCAATTCTCCAGATATAATACCATGTGACTTCCATTCATGGGGAACAACAAAAAATAAAATACTCAACTAATCCTTATACGCTGGAGAATATTAAACATATTCTTTTCATTGTTTCAGAGGAATTGATGCGTGTGATATTAGTTTCTAAGGAAGATCTGAATTATGTACCACTCAAGATAAGCAAAACTTTCAGCAGCTACTGTGAGGAGGTTGAGTACCTTATATTTTTAATATAATGCGTAAATTTTAATCCTGAGAAGCGTCGTCAGTTCGCAGTTGTAAGCAGTGGAGGTAACGGTGGTGACCTGTGGCTGATGGGACAACAGTTACACAGGGAACATTCGCTGGACCCACTGTATGCCTACTAATAGGGTGACTTTGCCCAAACACTTGATGTTCGGCATACATTTTTGGCAGGTGATAAACAACCTTATATGGATACGTATGACTCTAACAACTGCATATGGAATGAAATCACAGTGAAAACTTGAAATACCATAAGATTAATATCTATGGCAATGAAATTCGTCGTAATAGTCAAGTCAAAGATCTGAAATATTTCTGTTAGTTGAATTGTTTCCAGACGTAACGGACACAAAATTTGGTCAAATATTCAGGTTTTGAGTAGTATCACTGTGATAGTGAATTATTTAAGTATTTCGGAAATATTGGGCGTATATAACTCGGCACATGATTTAGACTCCGCCAAAATAATAATAATAATAATAATAATAATGATAATAATAATAATAATAATAATAATAATAATAATAATAATAATAATAATAATAATTTACTTTAGCTGGCAGAGTTAAGGCCGTAAGGCCTTCTCTTCCACTCAACCAGTAAAAAGTAGATATACATATGCATGAATTTATAAAGAATTCAACAATTTGATTTAGATGAGAGTTACATGTATACAAGCGTTATTTACGAATTAAACAACAAAATACTATGAACTATTAATTAAACACTGAAATAAACTGTGTAGCAGAATTAAGCTAATATACATAGAATGTTAATATATTTCAAATAATATTAGATAATAGAAAGAGATTATTATGAGACAATTTTGAAAATATAGCACTATCAGGATGATGTCTAAAGAAAGAAGTAACAATGTAGTCAGTGATAGTTTAAATCAGTATGATTGGAGTGACATGATAATAAGGTTATCTTTTAAGCTGTTTTTAAAGGTGTTTATTGTCTTGCAACCCCCTAATACTTTGTGACAAAGAATTCCATTGACGCGAGGTAAATACTGTAAAAGATGATGAATAACAAGATGTTCAATGAAGAGGTATACTTAGCATGCCACAGATAAGTGATCTGGTATTTACGTCGTGGTTAGAGTATAGATAAGAGAAACGAGATGAAAGGCAATTTCGTGTTGAGGTGTGCAGAATTCGAAAGAGTAAAGACAAAGGGTGTAAAGTTCTGCGTTCTTTAAGTCGGAGCCACGAAAGACTTGCGAAGAACGGTGATATGTGATCATATCGTCGGATGTTGCACAGATTTATTTCAGAAACTCATTTGTTCGATCCGATGCCACGGAAGAATACGTCTTCTTATAGGATTCTTAATTTGTGATGTAGCTATTACGAAGTTTCAAAGCATTCTATTTTTCTGCTTGTATTGGTAGGATAAAAAAGAACATTTTGCAAATCTATTACTGTATGTATTACGAAAAACGAACCTATGAGAAATTTGAATTTGAAAAGTAAATCTCATTACAAAAAAATCATAAGGAACGTAATGTCCTTAAATACTTTTATCTATATCATATTAATCCAAAATCAACTTCAACATTCAGATACACAATTCAGTCAGCTGGCACCTGATGGCTTGCATTTGACGCAGGACCGATCCCGTGAGATTACTGGGACAGGTTTTATGCATGTACTTAGGTCGCCTTCGCCTCTTACTTCAGCGTCTCTCTATCAATGGACACTCATCAGCTCATCTTCCAGGTACAAGCGTTTGTCTTAAAGGGGAAAGCTTCTACAAAGTTTCGGATCAACAAATCCAACCAGTGAAAGAAATTACCCGTTAGAATCCAACCAGAATCTGAACAAATATATAGACAAAGATTGAACTGTAAGTAACGTCATTAATTTTAGCGAGTTATTCCTTGCAATATTTAAAACAAAACATTAAAAATATTACTATATTTTGTTTCCTTTTCGAGAACAAAATGGTTTCATATGAAACATAACATAGCGTGTTTTGGGACAGCCATTGATTTAATTTCCAATAAATTAAACTATGGTTTAAAATTAACGACGCTCGCAAATATCGAGGTTATATCAGCGTCGCCGATGTGCCGCAATTTTGACCCGCAGGAGTTCTTTCTTTTGTCAATTGTTCAATAACGAAAGTTATTCATTAATAAAATACTATGAATAAATTTGGCACTTTGCACCTTTTACTGTTAAGTATTCAATTTAAAACCACTCTTGCTGTTCATTATTCTAAAACATACATTAATTTCAGAGTACTGTATAATAAAGTATTATTTCAATTTAAATTAACGTACTCTTCATAATAAATAACTCGATAATTGGTTTTCTAATTAAGCAAGAAATGGAAACAGATTTTTCATGTTCTTAGAATGAAGCACAGAAACGCAAAACATATGAATGCATCTCACTCACAGCTAAATACAATTTCTATTATTCACAATGCATTTAGCTTAAAGGAAACTCCATTAATATCATATTTTTACATCAAAGTTGTGTGTACTTCATGTAATATCCGCTTTATTCAATTTTCACTAAGGCTCGAGTACTGTTTGCATCGTGAGTTTTCATACCACGATAATCATACGGCTATTATTTATCCACTGGCACTGCGATTTATACATTTAGATTTCATTTTCCACTACAGATTCTACCAAAATTTAAGGACAGCCTTTCCTCTCCTTATACTTATATAAAACCCTCTGAAGTTTATATAGTGACCAAATGCCTATGAAAAATGAAGATTTTTTTACTAGAAACCCAATCTCTCTAGCTTTCAAACTGTGAATTATATAACGATTTTTCTGTTATGAAAACTTACTGAAATATAAGATTTTGTGAATGAAAAAATTAATTACTCCAGAATGGGTGTACTTAGATTAATTAATTTTGGAATAGAGTTAGATATTATCTCTAGTCATTCTTCCACATTCCAATAATCTGCCACTTCACGTCTGCACTCACTGAATTTCGATCCATTTTCAGTTTTCAAAGAAGAAATCTAACCTTCCCACATTTGTAGCAAAATGAAAAGAATATGCTGAATGACCAGTGTTACCAACCCCCAATATTATGACGTAAGTGGCAGTGGCGGGTTTGAGCCGAGGACCTATAGTTCTCCAGTTCAATGCTATACCATTGAGATGTAACACCACCTTGTACTAAAATGTCAAAGTATCAGTATTTTTGTATTTATGGTTTATTTAACGACGCTCGCAACTGCAGATGTTATATCAGTGTCGCCGGTGTACCGGAATTTTGTCCCGCAGGAGTTCTTTTATATGCCAGTAAATCTACTGACATGAGCCTGTCGCATTTAAGCACACTTAAATGCCATCGACCTGGGCCGGGATCGAACCCGCAACCTCGAGCACAGAAGGCCAGCGCTATACCGACTACGCTACCGAGGCCGACTAGATATCAATATTAGCGTAAGCTCAGTGAGGAAGTCGTGGCGATTTTCTCTGTATCACGAGGAAAGAACGGCTGTCTAAAGAACAGTGTATGACACAAATGTTAAAAATGTTTTTATTTTGTTCATAGGGCTTGTTTCACTCGGCCTATAGCCTCCTTTCGCAAACATCCCTACTCACGACATAAAATGTCACTTTAACAGTTGTATCGTAAATAAATATTTCTGAATGCAAACAATTATCTTTACATTACTGATACACCGTTCATGTTGCTTCGTCCGCCATACTCCCTTTATGAGCAAAGAATTGAACTGACTGAATGCGATGAAACTGGCAACAATGTATGCAGAAAACTTCACAAAGAACAAAGGAATGACATAAGTATGCAAAGTAGGAACCGAGCAAACGAGAGGGATATATTTTCATAAGGAAATCAAGTAAGCACAGCACAATGGCGAAGCAGGAGATGACGTACTTACAAAATTCGTTTCTGAAAACCCAGCTGAACAGTTTACTGTGAGTCGTAAGTAGTTCTGAGCAAAACGCAATCACCGTACATCGATATTTTAAACTGTCTCCATTACGCCACACAGCTTCACAACGTCGCTTGTACAGATGCCCGCCTGTCGTCCCTTCTTCTTTCTTTATATTAATCATTCGTTCTTATTTTCTCGTTATAAAGCGTATGGAAGAAATATCCTTGCACTTCAAGGGACTTCTGTTTACCACGTTGTAGACTCAGGTTAAAATCTCTGTGGATAAAACTGGAATTTGAAACTGATAAATACGGTGGTGAGCCAATGTACACAATTTAATCACATCAAGAACATTTTGCACAAAAAACTGTAATAGCCACTGCATTTAACGCTAACTCCTGCCTGCAGGCAAGATGCGACTGCATACACAATGTGAACCGTAAGTAATGTTATTAATTCTGGAAATGATTCCTTCGGTAAAGAGCAGTTAACAAAGGGGGCGGAGCCATTGATAAAGTGGGCAGTAACATTGACAAAGGGGGCGGTGCCTTTGGCAAAGGGGGCGGGGTCATTAACAATGGGGGCCGGGCCATTGGCAAATAGGCCGCGGTTTGACAAATGGGGAGGGGGCATTGGCAAAGGGGTCATTGACAAAGTGGCGGGGCGGCGGGACCATTGGCAAAGGGAGCGAGTTCATTGACGAAGGGGGCGGAGCCGTTGGAAAAGTGGGAGGGGTCATTGACAAGGGGGTGGGCCATTGACAAAAGGGGCGTGACCATTGACAAAATGGGCGTGGCCATTGAAAAGGGGAGGGACCATTAATAAAGGGGCGGGGCATTGCCCAACATGTGCGGGGCCATTAACAAAGGGGCGGTGCCATTTACAAATGGGGCGGGGCCATTGACAAAGGGGTTTGACCCATTGTCAAAGGATCGGACGTTGCCGAAAAGTGGCGGGGTCATTGACAAAGGGGGCGGGGCCATTGACAGGGGGCGGGCCGTTGGAAAAGGGGGCGGGGTCATTGACAAAGGAGTGGGGGCCATCGAAAAAGCAGGCGGGGTCATAGGCAAAGGGTGAATACATTGCCGATGGGGGCGGGGCCATTGGCAAATGGGAGGGGTCATTGGCAAATATGAAATGATTTCATTTACAAGCAGACGGCGAAAACTTTCAAATGGAATAATATATAAAATACAATCTCATTCTTAAATTAACATATTTTATGAACTATTAACAACATTATAACCTAGGAATTTCTGTATGTTGAACATTTTCATTTGTCAACTTTTCTAGATAGGGACTGAACGTTTTGACTTGTGGACATTTCTCCATATTGGACATTTTGACTAGTGGTCTTTTTGTGGACTTTTTTGTAATGGACTTACAGTATATTTGACATTGTGCTGTAGACGAATTATTGACCTGGAATGGCTCAGAGAGGAACTTGATCAATGTTCCTCAAGGGCTTTCGCCTCAACAAATATAGGTATGATTGCAGTATGTATGTATGTATGTATGTATGTATGTATGTATGTATGTATGTATGTATGTATGTATGTATGTATTTTTCTTTTAATTTTTATTGGGTTATTTTACGACGCTGTATCAACATCTCAGGTTATTTAGCGTCTGAATGAATTGAAGGTGATAATGCCGGTGAAATGAGTCCGGGGTCCAGCACCGAAAGTTACCCAGCATTTGCTCATGTTGGGTGAGGGAAAACCCCGGAAAAAACCTCAACCTGGTAACTTGCCCCGACCGGGATTCGAACCCGGGCCACCTAGTTTCGCGGCCAAACGCTCTGACCGTTACTCCACAGGTGTGGACGTACGTACGTACGTATGTATGTATGCATGTATGTATGTATGTATGTATGTATGTATGTATGTATGTATGTATGTATGTCACAACTTGGTCATTTAAGAATTTTCTAAATAGTCTTAAATGACCAAGTTGTTAATTTTTTCTCCTCTCTCTTCTTTTTTTTCTCTTTTCTTTTTTTTTATTATCTTTATATATTACTCAATCATTTGTGTTTGTATGCCATTTAGTAGGACTTTGCTAATCAACATTTTATGTCTTGTCACCCATATGTATTCTCCAATTAGTATGTTAACTGAATAATATATCTCAAGTAAATTAATCGTCCAATTTGTCTCGGGCATTTTAGATCTTATAAATTGTGTGTTTGTGTGTGTGTGTGTGTGTGTATTCCCCTTATGTTATGTAACTGATTTTGATTATGTGTAATTTTATACTTTATTTTACATATTATGTAACTGATCTTGACCATTTGTAATTTTATATTATGTAACTGATCTTGTCTATTGTAATTTCCTACTATATTTTATGTAATTTCTAAGTTATTTTCTTTTGTGTTGTTTTGTAATCAAATTTTGTATCTCATGTATTTGTATTATTGAAACCTGGTTGAGTGGAAGAGAAGGCCTCATGGCCTTAACTCTGCCAGGCAAAATAAACCTACTACTACTACTACGTATGTATGTATGTATGCAAGTATGCAAATCAAGATTTCAGGTATAACTCCCTGTAAAGTTGATTTGAATAATTTCGAGGGAAAAATTGTTCCGGAGCCGGGTATCGAACCCGGGACCTTTGGTTTAACGTACCAACGCTCTACCACTGAGCTACTCGGGAACTCTAACCGACACCGATCCAATTTTTCCCTCTATATCCACAGACCTCAAAGTGGGCTGACAACCGTCAAGCAACCAACTTCGAGTGCACACTAACTCCGTGTGACTTAAATTGTGGTTTTCTTTTAACGAACAGTAACGTGTATTATGCAAATCAAGATTTCAGTTATAACTCCCTGTAAAGTTGAGTTGAATAATTTCGAGGGAAAAATTGTTCCGGAGCCGGGTATCGAACCCGGGACCTTTGGTTTAACGTACCAACGCTCTACCACTGAGCTACTCGGGAACTCTAACCGACACCGATCCAATTTTTCCCTCTATATCCACAGACCTCAAAGTGGGCTGACAACCGTCAAGCAACCAACTTCGAGTGCACACTAACTCCGTGTGACTTAAATTGTGGTTTTCTTTTAACGAACAGTAACGTGTATTATGCAAATCAAGATTTCAGTTATAACTCCCTGTAAAGTTGATTTGAATAATTTCGAGGGAAAAATTGTTCCGGAGCCGGGTATCGAACCCGGGACCTTTGGTTTAACGTACCAACGCTCTACCACTGAGCTACTCGGGAACTCTAATCGACACCGATCCAATTTTTCCCTCTATATCCACAGACCTCAAAGTGGGCTGACAACCGTCAAGCAAGTATGCAAGTATGTATGTATGTATGTATGTATGTATGTATGTATGTATGTATGTATGTATGTATGTATGTATGTATGTATGTATGTATGTGTGCATATATATTTTCTGAATCCACATAGCCTATACGTTTGTACGCTTGCATATGAATTCATATCGACATTATACATTAATATATGTTTGTATGATTATATGTGCTTGTGTGTTTACAATACCGCCGTATGCAGTTCCTGTTAATTTTAAACTTATTGGATTAAGGTTAGCAATTAATGCATTATTCATGTGTCACATTTAGGTCTGGAGCGCCTGTCCGATTCTTTTCAATCCCCCAATGATGTGGTAATGCTTTACTAGTTCAGACCGTGCAGTCCGTCCGCGCAGGAGCATGGAGGCAAAACCGTTCCACCCTGAGCCCCACGCCTCTGTGGGAATTGAAGAATGTGTTCGGTTTCAGTCAGATCCAACTCATTAGAATGTAAGCTTCCACGTGACTGACAAATTTTTCGTCATGTGTCCCACAAATCGAACAGGAAGGCGTCGCTTGTGTTTCAAATTAACGTTTTCAATAAAACTGGAAGTTCCTGCAGGAACTGTGTACTGCCAGCGACAAATCGTCAGCGGGACTTACTTCCATACATACACACATTCATACATTCTGCCGCCTGAAATCAAGGGAAGCCGTAACTAGAAATCTTTCAAATCCACGTTAGAAAATTATCTTATGACGAGTTGCCAAACTAACTTACTGTTATGACAAGAGTGTTGTACTGCATGTTTCCACGTATTCACAACATTTTTTTATATTCTAGTGATATTTATTTTATTTTATGCTCGACCATGCCGAAATGTAGTAATTATACACCTGGTAGTAGCCCTTTAATTCACCTCATTAAAGTACACCTATTCTTTATAATTCAGTTGTTCAGCCAATGAGAAATCACCTTTGTACTGATTGCACCATTATAAAACCGCAAGTATCGATTATTCTCGGATATGCAATCGAAAGACAATTAGCGAAAAGACACGGAGGCTGGAAATCCAATATTGTCGCAGAAGGTTATGTTCTGTTACATAACAATTAGCGTTAATTGTAAATAATATTCAAATAAATTCAATTTGTCATCTCGTTTTTCAATTCTAAATCAATTTCCAGGTTATATCAAGCCTAATGTTCATGTTATTCTCTAGATTATATCAAGTACAACGACATTCGTGTTTCGGAAGAAAATCAATACTTTCGCGTCTGCGCACATCTCACAATTCAGGTCAGTTTCACTCCTCACTTACATAAACATAACATGAATACTTCTGAATAATTTCAAGTTAGAAATATGGTCGAGCATAAAAAGTCGTATGAAACTTGCCTATAATGGTAATTAAGACGCTCGTATGAAAATTATGAAACTTGCTTGCGCTCGTTTCATAAACAAGCATACTCGCGTCTTCATTACTACCATTATAGGCTCGTTGCATAATGTACTATTATCTGTTTCTGTTCCATGATATTTCCCGATAATGGTATGTTTATCATGTGATAACTTGAGCTACCTATAGTCATAATTTTCCTTCCTGTGTGTACCTAATGAATGTTGTGCTCATTTTATGCTTTGCATTTTATATTTTACTATTATTAAGTTAGGTCTATTATTGTTATTAATATTATTATTATTATTATTATTATGTCTATTGTTATTATTATTATTTTATTTTTATTACTGTTTTTATTATTATTATTATTATTATTATTATTATTATTATTATTATTATTATTATTCTATCTGCAAGGGAATAAACATGCCGTGGTGTCGTCGAAATTCCGAACGTCTTTCTCTTCAATCTAGGAACTTCCTGACTTTTATTTGTGATTTTCTTATAAATCTGTAACCTGACCTTTCTTCAACTATTTAATATCGAGCAATTAACACGATATTTATTTAAGTGACTGCGTAATATACCAAGCTTAATAAAATATAGTATTAGTATGCGAGTATTGCTTCATAATCCAGTAAAATAATGCTTCAAGTTGGCAGTACCATACCGCTGCGGCTGCTATGTACTCCTGGGAAATTCCAAAAGTACCGTGATGTCGTTTGCATCAATCAACTTTAAATTCGAACAAGGTGCGGATACAAAGAAGAGCGAGGGACAATACTTTTAAGGATTCGGTGATTTATTTGCGATTATAACGCGTGCTCTGCAAATTTAATGCTCTACTCCAGGGATGCAGAAATTGCGAGAGAGGGGTGGAAGTATGGGGAAAGCGTTGGTTCTCCGTGGCGCTGAATGGAGTCTCTGTGACCCGTTCGCTATCACATAACATGGAAACTGAATACAAATCCCCTCCCCTGCCAAGTCAATGACGCGGGGATAGAAGGAGATGATGCGTGACGTATTCCGCCTTATGACGTACGTCACAATTGGCGCCCATTTCTGCAAGCCTGGTCTACTCTATGTGTGCTAAAAAGTAAGAGTTTTGTTCTGAACTGTAATTAGTGATAGAAAGCGAAAAAGAAAGTTACAAGATACAAGTTAAGATATTGTGTTAAAAATAAAGAGTAATTCAGTGGGCAGTAGATTCATGTTTTATCAGACAGCAAGCGAGAACATGGTGGGAACGCAAGCTTCGCATTCATTTTAATGAAAAACAAGTACAATCGATGTAGTAGTATGCTATTAAACATAGGGATATTAAGAAGTACGTATGTAACACAAATAAACAAATAGATGCTGAAAATGTCGGCTTTCTCGTTCCAGATATATCTGGTACCTGCTGACGAAGGTAAACGTCGATCGTTATACAGGGACATCATTTCATTTTTACTTCAATTTTTATTGTACCTGAGTTTTTGAATGCACTTCACTCCCACCCCTTCTGCTAATGAAGTTCAACCGTCCTCCACAGAGATCCAAGACCGCATATACAGTCATAGTAGCCTTACGGTCATAGTAAATAGTACGTTCCAAAAATTTGTTCGCGTTTTCCAGTGACGAATGAGCTTTCAATATTCCATCATTTTCGCACAGGTATTGTCGTCCATTTGCCTACGTCGCATTCCAGTTTTCCCCACCTGCTTCTATTCGCCTCTCTGTAAAGGCTAGTGGCTGGGCTGTCTTAGCTCTTTTCTGAGAACATTAATTTCTGTTAGGAATTATACACATACAACTGTTTAAAATAACTTAAATAAAAGGGCCTCGTTAAGTAATTAACAGTCACGCGATTTCCCCCCTTTTCTACGATCCTGCGACATAACCACTTAGACGGACAGTAGATTGCATGCCTGAGTAATTTTATCTGATCAGATCGAGCAGAAGTAAAGATTGAATTTACTCTTTTGGAGAGTAGGTACAGAATTATATCAACATGAGTTACTAGTACGAAGGACGAAACTGGAAATTGGAATTACACACATTACAACTGAAGCCTGTATCGAAATGAACGGCCACCATTTCGAAAAATGTGTTTAAATATCCATATTATGATTATTTTTCAATTTAACTTCATTCTATAAAGTGTACGCTAATGTGCTGTAGACAGTATAATATACACTGCACAATGAATACGTCCGCACGGACAGCTCAGTTCGTGAGTAAAAACATGAATTGTTAATACTGTACTGTGTTTTGAATAAACAAAAACCTAATGAAAATAATCAAACTATAAAGCATGATATTTCCTACTTTACGTAAATGGATGAACTACTTTTCTTCCCTCCTGTACCTAGTAAAGTGATTTGTTTTTATATTACGCCAGTATCATGGAACTCCAGTCGTGGAAGGGATTAGCAAACGGTGTTTCCGGTTGCCAATCGTTGATCCAAAGGTATAGCCAGGTTAATATTAGGATTGTTAGAAAAAATATAATGATATCCCTGTAGTTTCCTTTGAGAAATATAATTTTGTGCAGAAAATAACAGCAAATGTTTCCTTTATAGATTGTTTGAGTGATTTAGCAGCGACGGTAAAAGCAAGAATATGGTGAGAAAGAGGAAATGCACAGCCCCAAATGTCCTACTGTTAAACGTTAGGTTACTGAAACTTTTGTGCAGTTACGTACATAACACCGACTCAACTGCTATTGTCAAGTGAAGAAGTGTTGTAATATTGCTGTTTGCTTCTATTTGTAGACCTATGAATATCTCGAAAACAATTAAATGATTTAGAGTTTTATGAATTATGTTTAACATTCTCCCTGATTCACCACTCAAAAGGACAACATTTAATTCCCTTTCACCAGATACTATCAGCAGCAGCAGTAATGATGATGATTTTTTTATTTTTTTTTATTTTAGTAGATTATTTTACGACGTTTTATCAACAGCTTAGGTTATTTAGCGTCTGAATGAGATGAATGTGATAATGCCGGTGAAATGAGTCAGGGGTCCAGCACCGAAAGTTACCCAGCATTTGCTCATATTGGGTTGAGGGAAAACCTCGGAAAAAACCTCAACCAGGTAACTTGCCCCGACCGGGAATCGAACCCGGGCCACCTGGTTTCGCGGCCAGATGCGCTAACCTTTACTCCACAGGTGTGGACTGATGATGATTAAAATAATAATAATAATAATAATAATAATAATAATAATAATAATAATAATAATAATATACTGTATATATTCCCAAATAAAACGCTCTGTTAGCACTTTGTACGCCTACACTACCGTTATTCTCACGAAATTTAAGCAACCTCACGAAAATGTACGATGTCCTGTAAGGAAGTTGTTAATATGCAGGAAGAAGAGAGAGAAAAAAAAAATCTAATTGCAAGTTAAAAAGAAACATTTGGAAAAGTATACAGTACATAGAAACCAGATAGTGAAATAAATAATTTAATTAATTGATTAACTAAATTAATTAATGAGTTGTCATTGTATTATATTAATTATGTATTTATTTCATTTTATTGGGTTATTTTACGACGCTTTATCAACAGCTTAGGTTATTTAGCGTCTGAATGATATGAAGGTGATAATGCCGGTGAAATGAGTCCGGGGTCCATCACCGAAAGTTACCCAGCATTTGCTCATCTTGGGTTGAGGGAAAACCTCGGAAAAAATCTCAACCAAGTAACTTGCCCCGACCGGGAATCGAACCCGGGCCACCTGGTTTCGCGGCCAGACGCGCTGACCGTTACTCCACAGGTGTGGACTTAATTATGTATTATATTGTCTTGTACTGTAGTATTGTATTGCTTTGAATTGTATTGTATTGCATTAATTATATTATATTCATAGCATTGTAGTAATTTTCTATCATACTGGTTGAGTGGAAGAGAAGGCCGAATGGCCTTAACTCTGCCAGTTAAAATAAACCATTATTATTATTATTATTATTATTATTATTATTATTATTATTAAATAATCTAATTAATCAATAAAAATAATTAATTATAAAACGTGGAATGCCACGTTTGCTTTCTTATTATAGATTTCAAGTACAATTCAAAATAACAGACATATTCCACTGACGTAGAAACTAGCCACAGTATCATTCCCACAGATCCCGTCTTCCTTTAAATCCTACAAAATTCTCACTGCCCGTATTGTCCATTCCTTTTAAACCCTACCCCAGAGATATATGGGACGTAAATAAAAGTGCCACCCTCAGAAGGTAGAGCCCGGATGTTTAGGCATTTATAACAGGCAGGCAAGAAAGGCAATATAAACGTAAATAAAGGCACAATAATTGTTTAAAATGGCATTATAAATTTTAAAAAGTCATAATATATTTTAGCAATAAATTTAAATTATATCAATATAAGTCAAGTATTTACTTCGTAGGTGACACATGTTGACTTATAAAATACTTTTTTTTCGTGATTAACTGTGCTTTCACAAACCTTACATAATGAAACTGTTCCATAGGTTGAAAACACATGGGCACCAAATTCACTAACGTAAGCATGAAGTTTCTTATACCTTACGTCACCGGACAATAACTGACTGCTATTTTCAATAATTAAATTGTCTAGTCTCTTAAAATGACACACCTCATCCTGCCTAAGGTATTTTCGTGAAATTCCTGAGGCGCTGAGATAAACGTCGTGATGATCCCTAAAAGAAATGAGCCATGGAGCTACATGCCCTCCCCTATAAAGTTCCCGAAATGTTGCAACAATTCTCGGCATAGATGCCCTGGCTCAGTTTCCATGTATTACCCTGTTACATGAGCGAGGTTACTCGTCTTCACTTGCACTGCGAAAGGATAAAAATACCTTTCAATTTGCACATACACCTTCCGCCATTTCTTTCTCCGTCCTGCAGTTAGATTCTCGAACGCATCTCTCTTCCCCTTGTGTGGTACCTTAGAGGTTACATCCATTTTCGACTTTTCCCGTTCAAAATTTTCTAGAGCTCCTTCAGTGGACCAGCGAAACCCGGAGTGAGACGAGTGGCTAACAGGCTTGGAGCTCACATATTTAGTTTCTCTCGGCCCGAACTCCCTTTGTAGGACGCGTTTTATAGAAATTTTCAAAATTCTCCTCCAATTTCCCCTCCTTTAAATGGCACTAAAACTAAAATAAAGCGCTACAAGTTATAGAAACTCAACGACCAAAAGTGTAGGGGAGAGTCGGGTAGTATCGGACATCGGGTAATATCGGACAGTGAGTTTCTTTCATCTACCACTCGATGATAGTACCTGATTGACATGGTTACGTTTCTGTGATGTCGCATAGAGAAACGTAACCATGTTATTCAGGTACTACCATATGGTGGTAGATGAAAGAAACGCACTGTCCGATACTACCCGATGTCCGATACTACCCGACTCTCCCCTACAGCCCTAGTCGTGTTGTGCAAGATGCCTAAAACAACTTTTAAGAACGACTTGAGTCAGACACCCTGTAGGGTAAAGGTTGGCAATATTGTGATACGAGTAATATTGTGATAGTTCTTTTTGAGAATTTATTACAATTTTACTGAGTGAGAGAAGGACCGGTTTTGTAGAGTAACTTGTCCACGAACATTCCCTTAATACGTTGAAGCAAAAATCCGATCTTCCTCTCGCTTAGTAAAATTGTAATAAATTCTCAGAAAGAACTATCACAATATTACCAACCTTTACCCTATATGCCATTAAATGCTAGAGAATGAACAAAAGATAAAAGTAAAAATTGATGAAGGAGTAAGGATGATTTTGAAAGAAAAGGGAAACATTAAATTATCGGAAAAGAACAAGGAAGAAACAAGGGGATGTGATTGGATAATTGTTTGTGTTTACATTAATTAATGGTGACATTTTAATCGAAAAGCTCCAATCCCTACCCTTAATGCTAAGAATGTTACGCAGAATCGGTCACTTATCTTCGGAAATATGCAAAGGAGGGATAAAACTGACAAGCGTTGCACTTCTCAGTAATGAATGTTACTTCGAAACTACTTGAAAACTACCACCTTCACCATTAGCGCCAATTTGTTCAATCTCGCAGTTGTCGTTTGCAAGTAGGAACACGTCACTTCCGTAAGGATTGCGGTAAATCACAGCCGTCTCGACGTTCAGCCTACCAATGATTGGATGGTTAACGCGTATTAGGCGACTCCTTTCCAATACGCAACTTTCCGCCAGTTTGTACTGTACAGCTCTGTGAATGAATAATTATACCCGTCGATTCCTAAACAGCTCTGTTATACAAATCGGTTAACACTTCTCACAGAAATGTCACAATACTCAATCGTGATACACTGTTCTATCCTATGTGCACATAACTTACGAGATGATATGCCTCAACTTCGAAATCTACGTATGATAATACGGTAGGGGTGAGGACAAAGCAGGTTTACTAAGGTCAATTCGCAACTCAACGATGATGATGGTGATTATTATTATTATTATTATCATTATTATTATTATTATATTTATAATAATAATTATTATTATTGTTACTTAATTACAAGTGACTTTTAAGCAACTCGCAGGTTCATTGCAACCCTCACATAAGCCCGCCAACGATCACTATCCTGTGCAAGATTAATCCAGTCTATCATCATGTCCCACCTCCCTCAAATCCAACGTCCATCCAAAATGTCTGGATTTACTTACTTACTTACAAATGGCTTTTAAGGAGCCCGCAGGTACATTGCCGCCCCCACATAAGCCCGCCATCGCCCCTATCCTGAGCAAGATTAATCCAGACTCTATCATCATAACCCACCTCACTCAAATCCATTTTAATATTATCCTTCCATCTACGTCTCGGTCTCCCCAAAAGTCTTTTTCCCTCTGGTCTCCCAACTAACTCTGTACATGGATTTCTGGATTCGCACATATATGCTACATGCCCTGCCCATCTCAAACGTCTGGATTTAATGTTCATAATTATGTCAGGTGAAGAAAACAATGCGTACAGTTCTGCGTTGTGTAACTTTCTCCATTCTCTTGTAACTTCATCCCTCTTAGCCCCAAATATTTTCCTAAATGCCTTATTCTCAAACACTTTAATTTCTGTTTCTCTCTCAAAGTGAGAGTCCAAGTTTTACAGCCATACAAAACAACCGGTAGTATAGGCTAACTGTTTTATAAATTCTAACTTTCAGATTTTTGACAGCAGACTGGATGACAAAAGTATCTCAACCGAATGGTCATGCCAAAGAATCAGTCCCATTCCGAGGCTTACTGCAGGGATTCGTAACAAGCATTTTTACGGTGATGGGTTGTTAGTCCTTCTCCCAACCCCCAAGCTGGAGGACCACCTCTTATCGAATGTCCACGACTGCTTATTCAATATATTCGCAGCTACCCTCCATATCTGAAGGCTGTCTCCTCTACCCGCAACCTGAGGACGCGCCATGCCGTGGTGAAAGGAAACCACAATACATAATGTTCCTAATTATGTCAGGTGAAGAATACAATGCGTGCAGTTCTGTGTTGTGTAACTTTCTCCATTCTCCTGTAACTTCAATCCTCTTAGCCCCAAATATTTTCCTAAGAACCACATTCTCAAACACCCTTAATCTCTGTTCCTCTCTCAAAGTGAGAGTCCAAGTTTCACAACCATACAGAACAACCGGTAATATAATTGTTTTATAAATTCTAACTTTCAGATTTTTTGACAGCAGACAGGAAGATAAAAGTTTCTCAACCGAATAATAACACTCATTTCCCATATTTATTCTGCGTTTAATTTTCTCCCGAGTATCATTTATATTGTTACTGTTGCTCCAAGTTATTTTAATTTTTCCACCAATTCAAAGGATAAATTTCCAATTTTTATATTTTCATTTCGTACAATATTCTGGTAACGAGACACAATCATATACTTGGTCTTTTAGGGATTTTATTATTATTATTATTATTATTATTATTATTATTATTATTATTATTATTATTATTATTATTCGCTCTTGATGCCTCATTTTGATTACTGTGACACTCTCTACACTGACCTTAACATGAGACTGACAGACAGACTACAGCGTGTTCAAAATGCGTGTGTTCGATTTATTTGCAACGTCCGTAGATCTGACCGTATCACACCTTCACTAAATATGCTGTCCTGGGTCCGTCTCAAAGAGCGAAGAACTATTCACTCTCTCACTTTACTCTTCAATATTCTTCAAACCTCTAACCCTAGCTACCTAGCTTCTCGTTTTCAACATTTGTCCTCATATCACGAAATAGATACTTGCTCACAACATCATATCACACTCTCCATTCCTAAACACAGAACATCCTTGTACTCTTCATCTTTCACCGTCTCTGCAGCTCATCTCTCGAACTCCCTATCACAACATGTCAGAGACTGTCGGACATTGTCTAGTTTCAAAAATAAATTAAAATTACACTTTTGGAATTAGATTTCTTTCAGTTATAAGCCCTTTTTCGCTGCCATAGTTTTGTAAAAATATAGGCTATATATTTATTTTTCCTTCCTTTTCCCTTTTTGTTCTCTTTATCAGCCGATGAATTTATTGTCATAGCCTTTTTATCGCGAATTTTATTTAATTTTCACAATTCTTTTCTTTTTTATTATTACTTTATTACATTCCTTTTGATATATTTTTCCTTACGTTTTCCCATATTAACCATTTGTACTAAATGAGTTGCTATGATTATATTCAAATGTATTTTACTTTCTTTTTTTCTATTATGGTATTATTTCATGTTGTTTAGTGTTGATTTTATTATATTTTTTTGTAATATGTTAGTATTCTGTTCTTTACCTTTTTGTTAAATTTTAACTGCTTGTATATTTTGTGACCTGGTAGAGTGTAAGAGAAGGCCCTATGTCCTTAACTCTGCCACTATAAATAAAGAATTATTATTATTATTATTATTATTATTATTTTTTTTTTTTTTGTAATATGTTAGTATTCTGTTCTTTACCTTTTTGTTAAATTTTAACTGCTTGTATACTTTATGACCTGGTAGAGTGTAAGAGAAGGCCCTATGTCCTTAACTCTGCCACTATAAATAAAGAATTATTATTATTATTATTATTATTATTATTATTATTTTGCAATATGTTAGTATACTGTTCTTTACCTTTTTGTTAAATTTTAACTGCTTGTATACTTTGTGACCTGGTAGAGTGTAAGAGAAGGCCCTATGTCCTTAACTCTGCCACTATAAATAAAGAATTATTATTATTATTATTATTATTATTATTATTATTATTATTATTATTATTATTACTATTATTATTATTTTGCAATATGTTAGTATACTGTTCTTTACCTTTTTGTTAAATTTTAACTGCTTGTATACTTTGTGATCTGGTAGAGTGTAAGAGAAGGCCCTATGTCCTTAACTCTGCCTCTATAAATAAAGAATTATTATTATTATTATTATTATTATTATTATTATTATTATTATTATTATTATTATTATTATTTATTTATTTTTTTTGTAATATGTTAGTATTCTGTTCTTTACCTCTTTGTTAAATTTTAACTGCTTGTATACTTTGTGACCTGGTAGAGTGTAAGAGAAGGCCCTATGGCCTTAACTCTGCCACTATAAATAAATTATTATTATTATTATTATTATTATTATTATTATTAATATTATTATTATTATTATTATTTTGTAATATGTTAGTATTCTGTTCTTTACCTTTTTGTTAAATTTTAACTGCTTGTATACTTTGTGACCTGGTAGAGTGTAAGAGAATGCCCTATGTCCTTAACTCTGCCACTATAAATAAAGAATTATTATTATTATTATTATTATTATTATTATTATTTATTTTTTTTGTAATATGTTAGTATTCTGTTCTTTACCTCTTCGTTAAATTTTAACTGCTTGTATACTTTGTGACCTGGTAGAGTGTAAAAGAAGGTCCTATGTCCTTATCTCTGCCACTATAAATAAAGAATTATCATTATTATTATCATTATTATTATTATTATTATTTATTTTTTTGTAATATGTTAGTATTCTGTTCTTTACCTTATTGTTAAATTTTAACTGCTTGTATACTTTGTGACCTGGTAGAGTGTAAGAGAATACCCTATGTCCTTAACTCTTCCACTATAAATAAAGAATTATTATTATTATTATTATTATTATTATTATTATTATTATTATTATTATTATTATTATTATTATTATTAGACGATGTACTCGCACTTTTGATGCCGGGTTGAAGTTACCGAAGTTAGGTTGAGCAGTAATGCTTAATGTCTTGAAAGAAGCTTGGGATTATTCGTGCAATGAGAAAATGGCGGACTCAAAGTCACGTGCGCGATGTCCACACACTTGCAACAAATCTCAGGCTTAAGGAAAGAAATAACGAGGCAACGCACGTTCCGGGCTGGATGCCGGATGCCGGGTCTGTGTGACGAACACTTACTGCACTAAAACGGAATCGATTGAAACCTCCACGCTGTTACAGCCTCTACAAGTGGTACGCCACGTTCCGCATTGTTAACTTTTAATGACGGTACTGAATGTTTCAAAGGGTCGCAGAAAAAAGAATAATAACATCATAAAGTAACAAAGAGTAAGGAATCATAAATCAAACCGCATACGTTTACTTATCACACACTGCCGTCTGGCTCCGACGGTAGACTTTGCAGCGATGTATCCAGTGTACTTGCGTCGATTCCCAGTATGAAAGTGGAAATTACCTTTGTGCGAGATCGTGCGTAGTTGCTTGGCTTCCGCACAAAACCAACCCGCGGTAAGTCTAAAATTCCACATTCAGTATTCCCAACCGAACACACATAAACAATTTCCCTCTTCTTACCGCTTAAGTGACATATTTATTTTACTGCTTTAGGCTTTTAACATATTATTTTTAGAGACGTTCAATATAGTAATAATTATAAATTGGAAACTTACCACTGCAATTTCACCTAAATTGCACTGCTAATTATTGTTTTTAAATATTTGCAAAAATTAAGTAAACTCTACAACTCCACTAAAGTTACTGCATTTCATGATGCATGTAACATTAAGGAAGCCGTTTGTTTTAAGTTCGCATTTATAGGCTGGGGGAAAAAAAAAGACAGACGTATATCACGGGCTGCTGGAGTATAGTAAACACAGAAAACATTTAAAGTAACAACGTTGAAGATAGATATTTTTGTTTTCCAAAATTGCCGTCATTGAACAGAAACCAAGATGGAGATTTCATTGCAAATAATTAGAAATTCCTCTTTCAGGTATGTAATAAACGATCTTCGCACAAAATAATGTACGATACACGAGCGGCATGTTTTCTTTCAATTCTCGGATATTAGAAAAGCTCAACTACTTTTCGTTTTTTCAAACTTTTCCTCGAACATGAAAACTTCAACATACCGCTCTTGTAACGCATATTAATATTCTATCATAGGGACTCAACTGTGCCACTTTCTTTTCGCTTGCCCTGTCTTTTCTTAACACGTTGACTGCCAGAGAGGACAATTGTGCTTGCAAATATGTAGTACATATTTATTTAGGACACACACACTTCTCTGCTGAACTTCTACTTATGGGAGGAGATATGGCTGAAGTTTATATTTTATGCATTTATTTAACTAAAGACTAGAGCAGTCATGTTAACTGATGCCCATAGGAGCAAGCGCGTGCTTTAGAGCCCAGGAAAGCCTGAGCGCTTTACAGCAGAAAGGAAAGAGACAGACGAAAGAGGTAGTATATGCCGCTTGGTCGAGCTATATACAGGGATGGCCAGCACTGATTCAATGGATAAAGGGAATAGAACTTATTAGAACTGTATCCATGTTAATTTTTAGATCTGTCTGAGAAGTATAAGTGCATTATGAGAATGTAAGGTTTAATTTTAATGTTAATTTTTCACAAGTTTGCTTTTTTATTCAAAAGGAATACTGTATTTTCTCAACTTTTTTTTACAGAAAAGTGAAATTTTCAGATATGTTTGTTTAGTAGCCTTACAGGTACTAAAACAATGTTTTCGTAAATCTCATATATCGTAAATACGTATTACTGAAGATAGTGTATTACAAATTTTAAACATATTCGCATGGCAAATGTTTGTAAGGAAATGAATTAACAAAGCAAATACTGTTACATCACAAACAAAAGATATGTGCCTATGTGTTGGTAAAACGTCATCTCTATAGCTTCAACAGATTTCGAGATAATTTAATATTCTGATAACAAAAAGTTGCGCACCAATATCACCTAAAAGCATAATGCGATGAGAGTTTTATTATGTAATATTAGTTACAGTTAAATCATATACCTAGGCAACTTTGCTTTGTACTACTGTATAATATTGTTTTTAATACTTTTATAAGGATAAAGATGCCATCAATATCAATTTCAACTTATCATGTCATATTCGATGTCTTTCTTTGGGATAACATTTTCTTTATGAATGATGTGTTTAATTCACTAAGTACAGTACAGCTGTAGTTATAGAATTTGTGTGAATATTCCTTCCTTACTCTTTATTATGTTATTAACGTTTAAAACACAACTGCAATATTAGGCTAAAAAATAGGTGTTAGTACTTTTGTTTTATAGACAATATAGAAAATAACAAACAGAAGGAAGCCATATAAAAATAACGACATAAAATTTCACGTTCCGTTTGAACTTTGTGCACCACTGTTTTCTTAATCCAACAGGCTGCTTAGTCCTCCTAGCATACCTAGCGCTTAATGCCCGCGCACGACGTCAAGGTCAGAAAAATGCTCTTGCTTTGACATCACTGGACTAGAGACTTGAGCTTTGTACACATACCTAGCTACTCTTACTGATATCAGTAGCAATGTGTTGAAGTTTCATGCTTATACATTCAGTAGTTTAACAGTTATTTAATTTTCAATTAATAATAATAATGTATTTTTTTATTTTATTTATTTATTTATTTAATGTGCTGTACAACAGCCAGTGGCCAATTACAGTTCAGCACAAATATAACAAAAAATATAAAACAAAAATAATTATTACACATAAATATAATTACAATTAATTACAATAATGACGATGAATGGATAACTAAGAATACTATGAGACAATGTTAATTGAGTATAATGCCTAAAATAATACATAAATGATAAAACGTTGCCAAGAGCAAACAAAGTCTATACATTGAAGGGATCGAATTCGCAGCCATGCATGTTGGCATTTTTAATGCATCTGGAGACTGGTGAAAGAAATTTCGAATTTCTAATATAGAAAAGTTTGTGGGCTCTCATATCATTTGTTGGAATACGTAAGGTAATATTGTTTAAGAAAGAGTCACAGGATATATCACCTTTGAGGACTTTACAAAAGAACAGATAATCTAGCTCATGGCGTCTAGCATATAGATATTGACAATTAAAATATTCACATTTTCTCTCATAACTATACCCGGAATTAATGGTCAAAAATCTGAATGAACATAAGGATATAAATTTTCTTTGTATATTTTCTAATTTAGCCGAGTCCGTAGTTGTAATCGAGTTCCAAACTACAGATGCATATTCGAGTTTCGATCGCACCAATGTATAGTATAGCATTAAAAGAGAATCGGGCGTGGAAAAAGAATAAGTTATTGACCGTATTATTCCTAGCATTCTGATTGCGTGATTGTAAATGTAATCAACGTGACTATGAAAATACAATTTACTGTCAAAGAATATTCCCAAATCTTTTACGCAATCCGTTCTGTTAATTAGTACATTATTTAGATAATAATTAAATTTCAGTGAAGAAGTTTTTCTAGAAAAGATTATTACATTAGTTTTGGATACGTTAATATTCATACCATTGTCTTCCGACCATTTAGCGACTGAATTAATGTCACATTGAAGTGATTGACAGTCAGTACTACTTTTGATTGTACGAAAAATTTTTAAATCGTCTGCAAATAATAAACAGTCAGAACTTATTCTTTTACATATATCATCTATGAATATAATAAATAGGAGAGTTCCTAAAGTAGATCCCTGCGGGACTCCGCAATTTATATTATAGGAATAAGAGTGTACATTAAACAGTCTTACACATGGAACTCTATTACTTAAATAATTTTCAAACCACTTTACGTAGCTTACAGAAAGGCCAATATTTCCTAACTTATGAAGAAGGATATAGTGCGGAACTACATCAAAAGTTTTGCTGAAATCAAAATATATTGAATCAGTTTGTCCCTGCGTTTCAATTATTGGTACAATCTGATTTAGATATGTGACCAGGTTAGTGACAGTGGATTTAGTTTTAGTAAATCCATGTTGTGAAGAATTGAGCTTGTTATTAACATAAAACGATATATGTCTGTGAATAATGGTTTCAAAAATTTTTGAAAAGTTATTTAGGATCGAGATAGGTCTGTAGTTTCTGACATCATTTCTTTTTCCGTTTTTAAGTATAGGAATAATTGAAGCTTGTTTCCATAGTGAGGGAAATTCACCATTTTTCAAACTAATATTAAAAAAAGGTGGGCTAAAAGAGGAATAAATATATTAGAGCATCCTTTAATTATAAAATTTGGAATACCGTCAGTGCCAGTTGTTTTTGTTGGTTTAAGTTTTTTAATTGCTTTACGAACGTCATCGTGTGTTACTTTAGGTATAGGTAATGAGTCTGTTATATTCGTAATAATATTTTCATATGTATGGCTGTGTTTAGTCTGAACAGATTTGAAGTGATCAGCAAAAGCATTGACAATGTCTAACTGATCTGTGATGTGTTTATCGTTAAGAATTAATTCAGAGGGATAATTATCAGTCTTCCGAAATGATTCAACATATTTCCAAAACTTTTTTGGTTCCGTTTTAAGATTTTCATTAATATTTTGAAGCCATGATAATTTATCCGATTTAATTTTAGATTTCACAAGTTTTCTATAGTAGGAAAATGTTTGATAATAAAATTCAGTTTTGAATTTTTTATATTTTTATGTGCATGGTCTTTCTTTCTAATAAGTTTACGTAAGGTGTTAGAAAACCATTGTGGATAACTAGACCTTTTGACTCGAGTGACAGGAACTGCCTGGGATATGACACTATTAACTACTGAACATAGTGAGCTAGCTGCACCGTTAACATCGACAGCTTGGTAAACACAGGACCAATCGTAATTATATACACTCCAATATAAATTCAAGTAATCACCTTGAGAATAATTTGGGAAAGAATTTTGTTGATTCTGGGGAGAAAAATTTAGTGTGACTTCAAGAGTTATTGTTAAGGGAGGATGATAGTCATCCTGCAAGACTAGCGAGTGAGTGGCCAGATTGACCTCAGTCTCGGTTAAATTTGTAAATATAAGATCAAGTAAGATTTTGTTATTAACTGTTGAATTTACTTGTTTCAATCCAAGAAAGCAAGAAGATGAAAATAACTCTTGAGCCTTAATTTTGGAGTAGTAATGGCCGTTATTAGCACAACAACCAGATAACCAATTCATACCAGGAGTATTAAAATCGCCGAGAAAAACTACTCTATTATTGTGTGTATCGAGATGATTTTCAAGGAAATTTAGATAAGATTTTAGAAACTTTGGATCAGTATCAGGTGGAAAGTAATGATTACCAATTAACAAATTGAATCCGTCTTCGATAGGAATCTGAACCCATACACACTCGCTAATGAATTCTAAGTCATGTCTCCGGTATACTACAGGTATTTGATTGTTGACAGCTATTAAGACACCACCACCACGGGTTTTATTGGTATCCTCAAATTTTCTATCACCACGAAAAATGGTATAATAATTAGGGAATAACTTATTATACTCAACAAGCTCTTGAAGCCATGTTTCTGTCAAACAGATAATAGTGTCAGCATTACTAACAACATTACCGAAAAATTCATCAATTTTAGTGTTTAAACCTCTGACGTTTTGATAATATATTTCAAGATGATTGCTTGAACTATACATTGTATATCAATGGTAAAACTAAGAGGCATTCCCGTTGGATCCCTCAGGTTCTCTGGCAGTAGAAGCATAGTGTTGCTCCGGTTTCAATTTATCATAGAAAGGTGCGATAAGACACCCGACTGGCCAGACACCAGTGTTGTTAATTAAGTGGAAATCTTTTTCCTCAACCGAGATATGGAAAGAGGAATAATTTTCATATTTTGTCTTTAATTTGGCTACTACCAGAGAACTTAGCGTAAGTTGGTTCTTTAGAGAATCCTCAATACTTTTACCATTAACTTTCGGACTGAATCTAGAAACAAAAAGATATTTCATTTTAGCTCTAACTGGAACTGTTTACAGCGCACTAGATGTTAACACACCCTGAGTGACTTTACGAACTTTGCGCTTTTTTGCTACAACTTGAAATCCCTCACCGTCAATAGGAGGTGAAGGGGATCCGACCTCATTAGCCGTAAGTTGCGTAGTCACAACATTTGAAGCAGACGCTGACTTCGCAGTACCTGGATTACTTTGTTTTGATGACGCAGGTGCTGATTGAGACAACACCTGACTGTATGATTTTCTGATGCAACTAGCATTAACCTGCTGAACTACTTTCGGATTTGATTGATCCGAATTTGTAGAGCAAATTCTTTTGTCCAAAATTTCGGCCATCTGAATTTTCAGTGCCGCATTCTCATTCTTAATTTCTAACATTTCACTATGAAGACTTTTAACATAGTCCAATATGTCACTAAGAGCATCCAATATGGTCACACTATTCAAACTTACAGTCTCTACCTGGACAGATAGAGAATCCACAGAAGGCAGAGAAGGCAGCTTGAGTTCTCTTGTAGGCGAGATAACCTTCTTCACAGGAGAAACTAGTTTTTTAGAACCCACAGGAGTTTCATCACCACGCGAAGTCTTCGAAGCACTAATACAACGCTCACAATTATAGGATGAGTTGCCTCTCTCCATGTATAAGTCATACTCTGCATCTCCCAAATTGATGCAGTCAAGATGATATCTAAAGCCACAAGGCCCCGCACACTTCAAGAATTTCTGCCTTCCGAAGAACGCAGCACTACAAGCCGGGCAGGTATCCTTGCTTGCCGGCATACTGATTTTCACCGTATAACAATATGTAGGCCGATTGACGCAACTATAAACACTGTTACCAGCGCAGCTACGAGCAAACACGTCTACCCCGCATGGCAGTTCGTAGCAGAATAATAATAATAATAATAATAATAATAATAATAATAATGATAACAACGACGATAATAATAATAATAAAAATAATAATAATAAAAATTATAATAATAACAATAATAATAATAATAATAATAATAATAATAATAATAATAATAATAATAATAATAATAATAATAATAATAATAAGTTGCTCTAGAGTATGCCATTAGGAAAGTCCAGGATAACAGAGAGGGTTGGGAGTTGAACGTGTTACATCAGCTCCTTGTCTATACGGATGACGTGAATATGTTAGGAGAGAATTCACAAACGATTAGGGAAAATACGGGAGTTTTATTTGAATCAAGTAAAGGATAAGTTTGGAAGTAAATCCCGAAAATACAAAGTATATGATTATGTCTCGTGACGAGAATATTGTACGAAATGGAAATATAAAAATTTAAAATTTGAGTAGCCCAGCTGCAAAACCAGCTAACTGCCAAAAAAATGAAAAATGAGATAATGGTAACAATGGTTTCAGTTCGTCATTAGCTACGTAATAAGCCATACATTCGGTTACAAATCGAACTCTAAAGCCTTTAAATCTAGTAAATAAAATTGCATACGGTTGCAAAACCTGCTAAGTGTGGAGAGCGTAAGGATGCAATACCTGCTAACTGCACAATGCCATGTTTACTTTTGCAAAACCTGCTAAATGTCACTGAGACAACATGGCCATATTGAGAGTTACGGATGCAAAAGCTGCTAAGTGTGGAGAGCGTAAGGATGCAATACCTGCTAACTACACAATGCCATGTTTACTTTTGCAAAACCTGCTAAATGTCACTGAGACAACATGGCCATATTGAGAGTTACGGATGCAAAAGCTGCTAAGTGTGGAGAGCGTAAGGATGCAATACCTGCTAACTGCACAATGCCATGTTTACTTTTGCAAAACCTGCTAAATGTCACTGAGACAACATGGCCATATTGAGAGTTACGGATGCAAAAGCTGCTATTTCGATCTCCATATGGATTACATTGAGCATACTAAAATAACGGATAAGATATTATTATACGCTGATAATAAAGCTACTTTTTGCTCGTCTAGTTAAATTGACTATACTGCTGCATTTAAGACATCAGCTGAGAGTTTCTGCCCGCGCTTTATCGGAGACTTCTAACCTTTTATGTTAAGTGTGTTGAAGTCTTGAAGTGGTTGCTGTGATTATCTTGCAGTTTTTTCGACTTTTGCCGAAATGAGTGTGGATGAATATGGTGTATCCTGTTTCAATAACTCTGTTAGTGTTGAGGGAGAAAATATAGATGATGAAGAGAATGGTACCAGTGAAAAGGCGAATCCAAAAGTTTAAACAATAAAAGTAAACATTTCCAAAATGACTACATTCCAATGGGTGTCATCCTTAAAGAAGCAAACATCAGGGACATTGAAAGACTTCTGGAATTGCACTTCGGGTAGGACTGGTTTCGGAAAGCAAACCTGACCTTCTACACCGAAATGTTCAACCAGCAGCAAGACCTTGCTGTTGCAGACCTGAATGAAGATGGGGATGAACATACGGATGTAGTGGACTTCGAACTCATGGATGAGGAAGAACCGAACATTTTGTAAAGTGTTATATTACATTGATGTTTGTAGAAATTGCAACACCAAGAAGGATACATGTGACAAATGAAATTGATATCACAGTTTAGATACATGACAATACACAAGGATTAGAATTACAGAACTGTACCTGATCTGTGACTGTGAGATTTCAGTATTGAATGAAGCCTCCTTGCGCTGCAATCAGAGCTTCTAAGCGTCGTGGTATGGAATCAAAGAGTTCCTGGATATGTTCCAGGGGAATCTCCCTCCACGCAGTTTGTATGCGAGTCCACAAAGCGTCAAGAGTGTGGCTGGAGGACCATGACGAACAAGTTGCCGACCAACCATATCCCAGACATGTTCGATGGGCGAAATGTCTGGCGAACGTGCAGGCCAGGAAAGCAGTGATACCCGTCGTTCTTCGAAGAAGACTTGCACAATCCTCGCCACATGTGACCGGACATTGTCCTGCTGAAATATGGCATGTGGAGTTGCCTGAGGGAGGGGCAGTACCTCGGACTCCAAGACCTCTCTAATGTAGCGGTTGAAGTTCAGATTGTCCTGAATACGTAGGAAGCGAGATCGCATATTGTATCACACTAGGAACTTGTCCGCAATGCCGCTCAACAATGCAGGCTCTCGGACTGCGTTCACCACGGTAGCGCTTAACACGTATGTGACCATCACTGTAGGACAAGTTGAAGCGGGACTCGTACGAACACACTATATTTGGTACTCTGTTTTACACTTCTCCCGAGTTTGGGGTCGTTCGGGCCATTTTTTCTGGGTGTTGCACTTTTCACAAACAGTAGTACATAAGGAAACCTTCAAACTATAACATTAGTATTCCGTTCTCCTTTTTTACTTTTTTATAGTACAATATTTGTGTGTTTAATAATATTTAGGTATGTAACGAAAATAAGAATGTTCTCTTCTACCGTCAATTTGTTTCCAAGTTAGTCTTGTCAGATAAACTGTTAACATTGATCAAATACCAGGTTTTGCAAACTAATGTATCGTTAATATGGCTACCTATAGAGTTGCAAATCCTGCTAACTGCTCTGTTCGGCTGCAAAACCTGCTATTTGCAAATTAATATACAATATAACTAATTACCTATTAATCATATATTTCTGAGCTGTAGGAAGACAAACTAAATATTTTTTCCCCATTATTTAAACTATAAACCATGCCTCTAGCATCTGTGGTTAAGTTTTTACACTATTTTCCTCATTTGCCAAAATTCGTCTAACTTGCAAATAGCTGGTTTTGCAAATTGGCTACTCATTTATCCTTTGAAGAGGTGGAAAAATTCAAATACCTGGGAGCAACAGTAACAAATATAAATGATACTCGGGAGGAAAATAAACACAGAATAGATATAGGAAATGCCTGTTATTATTCGGTTGAGAATCTTTTATCATCCACTCTGCTGTCAAAAAATCTGAAAGTTAAAATTTATAAAACAGTTATATTACCGGTTGTTCTTTATGGTTGCGAAACTTGGACTCTCACTTTGAGAGAGGATCATAGGTTAAGGGTGTTTGAGAATAAGATGCTTAGGAAAATATTTGGGGCTAAGAGGGATGAAGTTAAAGGAGAATGGAGAAAGTTACAAGACACAGAACTGCACGCATTGTATTCTTCACCTGACGTAATTAAGAACATTAAATTCAGACGTTTGAGATGGGCAGCGCATGTAGCACATATGGGCGAATCCAGAAATTCATATAAAGTGTTCGTTGGAAGGCCAGAGGGAAAAAGACCTTTCGGGAGACGTAGATGGGAAGATAATATTAAAATGGATTTCAGGGAGGTGGGATATGTCGATAGAGACTGGAATAACCTTGCTCAGGATAGGGACCAATGGCGGGCTTATGTGAGGGCGGCAATGAACCTCCGGATTCCTTAAAAGCCTGTAAGTAAGTAAGTAATTGTAATAGTAATAATAATAATAATTATAATAATAATAATAATAATAACAACAACAATAATAACAGTAATAATAAAAGGAATTGGTTGGGTGACTGGGTGAAAAGAAACTGCTTACTTAAGGATGCACTACAAGGAATGGTGAATTGAATAACACTTCAGGGCAGAAGAAGGAACATTAAAAAATATATACCATATGCGGAGACTAAGATGAAGGCAGAAAATAGGAAAGATTAAAAAATGTTAGGTTTGTAGTGAAAGACCTGCCCTAGGACGAAAAATTATATACTAATTTATTTATTTATTTATTTATTTATTTATTTATTTGTTTAGAATATTAACGTGCAAAACAACAGCACAAGGCCAATTACAGTTTAGCACGATACAAAACAGAACAAAACAACAAATGATGATGAGAATGAATGTTAGAAAATGGCAATGAGATGAAATACAAACAATATAATAGTCTACATCAATCATAGATCAAATAAAAATTATAAAATCATAAATTAGTACAATAAGATAATTGAAATAATGGAATAGTCTACCTTAATCAATTGACCAAATGCAAGAGAAAAAAAATGGACAAATAATTATTAAAATTAGATCAGTGAGAAAAAACTCAGATATACTACACATTAAATGGATCCAAGTTGAATCCATGCAAATTAGCATATTTAATGCATCTGCAGACCGGAGAGAGAGATTTAGGATTCTTATTATAAAACAATTTATGAAATCTTAAACCATTAACTGGAATACGAAGACTGATATTGCTTATGAAAGATTCACAATCAATATCACCCTTAATGACTTTACAAAAAATAAATAAATAATCAAGATCCTGACGTCTGGTGAACAAACTACCGCAATTGAAATATTTGCATTTAATCTCATAGTTATAATCGGAATTTGGTAAAAATCTATAAGAACACAAGGAAATAAATTTTCCTTGAATATTCTCCAATTTAGCCGAGTCAGTGGAAGTAATGGAGTTCCATACAACAGATGCATATTCAAGCTTGGATCTAACCAACGTATAGTATAAAATTAATAAACACATAGGAGTGGAAAAAAGAATAAGTTATAGACCTAATTAGACCAAGCATTCTTAACGAATGGGTATAAATATATTGCACATGATCATGGAAATATAATTTTGAATCAAGTAGGACACCAAGATCTCTAATACAATCTTTCCTAGTAATTACGACATTAAATCCATGTTGGGCCGAATTGATCTTATTTTTAACATAATAATAATAATAATAATAATAATAATAGTAATAATTTTAATGATAGAGACTGGATTAATCTTGCACAGGATAGGGACCGATGGCGGGCTTATGTGAGGGCGGCAATGAAACTTCGGGTTCCTTAAAATCCATTTGTAAGTAATAATAATAATAATAATAATAATAATAATAATAATAATAATAATAATAATAATAATAAGAAGAAGAAGGAATTGGTTGGTTCACTGGGTGAGGAGAAACTGCCTACTGTAGGATGCACTAGAAGGAATCGTGAATGGGAGAAGAGTTCGGGGCAGAAGAAGATATCAGATGATAGACGACATTAAGATGTGAGGCGTTCACAGCTAAAGTGGATCAAGTCCATGAGACGTAGTTTTGAGATAGTAGGATTTAAAGTTAACTTGCTTTAGTGGATTATCCAATTTCACTAGCAATAATTTTATTGCTCCATTCTCAAATTCTAGATTTATAAAATATAAACAATTGTGACGTTTACTGATGCAACGCTTTGTTGACTTGATCCACTATGGCTCAGAACATCGTGAACAAATAATCTGAGCCAAAAGTGACTGGTGTCACCTACCAGCGAATGCTTTGAATTAAGACTTGATCCATTATTGCTGGGAAAAGATTCAACTTCAGATAATCATAAAATGAATTAAACTGAATGAAATTTATGAAAATTTGTGACTTGATCCACTTTAGCTCTTAACGCCTCATATATTGATCATATGTGGAGACTAAGAGGAAGGCAGAAAACAGGAAAGATTGGAGAATGTTGGGTTTGTTGTGAAATACCTGCCATTGTGCAGAAAAAAAAATAATATAATAATAATAGAAGGAATTTGTTGGACCACTGGCTGAGAAGAAACTGCCCACAAAACTGCACTGGAAGGAATGGTTTTTATTTTATTTAAGTAGGCTAGGTTATTTTACGATGCTGTATCAACATCTTAGATTATTTAGTGTCTGAATGAGATGAAGGTGATAATGCCGATGAAATGAGTCCGGGATCCAGCACCGAAAGTTACTCAGCATTTGCTCATATTGAGTTGAGGGAAAACCCCGGAAATAAACCTCAACCAGGCAACTTGTCCCGACAGGGATTCGAACCCGGGCCACCTGGTTTCGCAGCCAGACGCGCTAACCGTAACTCCACATGTATGGACTAGAAGGAATGGTGAATGGGAGAAAAGTTCGGGACAGAAGAAGAGATTAAGATATATGCATCATGTGCGGAGACTAAGAGGAAGGCAGAAAATAGAAAAGATAACTGCAATGAGATACCTGATCTTGGGCAGAAAATGATGATTAATAATAATAATAATAATAATAATAATAATAATAATAATAATAATAATAATAATAATAAGATGGCAGCGATGTTTTAGTGAAGTTTGAAATATGACTGAAGATATGGAGATACTCCGATTAAGTGTGTCTTCTATCCAATGCAAATTGCATTTGAACCATCCGGGATTTGAAACCCTGTCTGAGGAGCGGTAAGCCAACCTTCTAACGTTGGTGAACGTTTGTCAGAACATCACATCTCAAAGGGAGAATTAACAGAGTAGATAATGCATTGGATCAAAGCCGAACGCAACAGATACGATTCCACAACCTACAATCACAGCGTCATTCGTTCCAATTCGTTGACAATTCTTCCTGATGCCTCACACAGCG
Source organism: Periplaneta americana (assembly GCF_040183065.1). Lineage (NCBI taxonomy): Eukaryota > Metazoa > Arthropoda > Insecta > Blattodea > Blattidae > Periplaneta > Periplaneta americana. The sequence continues at coordinate 40,259,284 of NC_091126.1, read as the reverse complement.
CTGTCACATTCTGCGAGGCAGAAGAACTGAGATTTACCGTGTAGTCTTAGTGTGGGTGTCAGCTTAAACTTGGAAACTTGCCTCTAGTATTAGAAAAACCACGTTGTGGGTAGAACACACGACGCCTTTCCTTCAACTCGCTGAACACGCAAATGGCAACACCACTGTCCACATACAGACATGCGTATATCAAATGTAATCTAACTAAATTCTACTATCTTCCTACAATCGTTACCATGTTAGATTCAGAAAAGTTCATTGCGTAACACGTCCTGAACTTTGTTTCTAATTCTTCGAAGTAAATTTATATTGCTTGGCGTGACTTCTTACAAGCAAACATTCTAGTTGGAGCAGATAAAAAAGTTAATTTTTTTTTCCACCATGTTAATAATGTCAAAACAATCACTTATACAAATTTTGGCCACTCGACCGCAATTACGAGTCCTTCCAGAAAGTGATTTTCCCTGGGACCGTTTACAGAAAAAAAGCACAATTGTATTGGAAAGATTCATTGAAACAGATACAGAAATTGTTGCGCTATTTGCCAACACATCCTCCACTGGAATTGAGACATTTGTCATATCATGGAATTAATTTTTGTAACCTTGTGTTGTAGAAGTCAGCCGCCTGGTTCCGGAACCAGCGTTTGTATGCCGTCTGCTTCTCTCTGTCCATCCCATGATATGACAAATATCTCAATTCCATGGGGAATGTGTTGAAAAATATGTCAACTATTGTTGTGTCTGTTCCAATAAATTTTTCCAATGAAATTGTGTTTTATATCTGTTAACGGCCCACGACGAACTTATTTTTACGTCCCTCGTAATTGAGTTCGTATAGTTTAAATTTGTACAAGCATTTCTTTTGATATTATTAACATGGTGAAAGAAAAAAAATAACTTTTCCATCTGCCCCCAACAGAATGTTTGCTTGTGAATTAAACAAGAAACAAGATTATCTAATTTTGATATGTCCTAAAAGCAACCACTGTGATATTCACTAAATTAGTTACAAAGTACGTATAAATGTTTCCTTTTCATTATCGGCGTATCTTCAGAGTAAAGAGTAGGCCTATGATTTATTATCGGTGGCAGAACTCCGGCGTCAGTTTGGAGAATTCTTGGGTTGAACCAATGAAACGAATGTCCGGTAATCTCATGGCGAATTCTTGGTCTGATCCCGCCAAATACCATTTCTGTATCAACAATTTTACCGATGCTAGATGACTCTTAGATAATACAGCGCCACTAAACAACCAATTAAAATCCTTTTCCTATGGGCGCAATTGCTCTTGAACTTTCAATGTTTACAATCCGATTCGAACATGGTTAAATTGAAGTGCATTGTTTAATGTCTAATTCATAAGGATTCCTAGCACTACAGTTTCCTACACACCTTGAGACGGAAATACGAAAAATGAAATAATTCAATCTATCATCTCAAACATTCATTAATGCTTTCTCCCTTTCAAAGCAATGATACAAATTTTAGCTTGTCCCCTTTTTTAGAATCAAGTAAGTCCCTATTATTTACATATTCTTTCAAATCATATAATCAATTCTAATTAAAATCCACACTATTTCCTTCATTTCAAAGTAAACAAACTACTAATGTGTATCTCCACATATGAAATGAAACAATCCACAATTGAAGCGGTGAGATGAATAACCACTCAAGCCCATTTACACAAGTTTCGAGAAAAATGCAAAAAAAACTTTTTTCATATCTTACCTAATTATTATTTTTTGCACGTAATATTTCTGGTTGTTTTAGAGATCAAGACAAGTAGTATACCAACTTTTAAAATAGTAACACTTGTGGAAATATTAAATTTAATTTCAAATTTGCAAAAAATGAATGATCAGAAATGAACTTGCATGGTTATTGATCTCACCGCTTCAATTGGTTCCTCTTTTACATTAAACAGTCCACTGCTGCTTGCACCCTTTTTCTAATCAAACAACCCATTATCACATACCTCTCCTTTCAAATTATAGATTCCGCAATTGCTTTCCATTCCAAATAATGAGTCACTATTGCTTGCTTCCTCTTACAAATCAAACAACCCACTACTATTAGCTTCATTTTAATTTAAAGAAACATACTAAACTTTGTCTCTACGTTATAGATCAAACAATCCATTACTTTTTTCTATCGCTTTTAAATGAAACAATCGAACAAACCACTACTATTTGCTTCATTAGAATTTAAAGAAACATGCTAAACTTTGTCTCCATCATATAAATTAAATAACACACTACTTCTTTTTTTAATCAAGTAATCCAACAAGCCACCATAAAAATTTGATTCATCTTAATTTCAAAAAATCTATTAAACTTTATGTCCACCTTACAAATTAAACAACCCCATTCTTCTTTACCTCTCTTTTAAATCAAACAATCAAACAAGTCACTATTATTTGATTCATTTGAATTTAAAGAAACCTACTGAAATTTGTCTGTATCTTACAAATTAAACAACCCACTACTTTTTTCACCCTGTTTTAAATCAAACAGCCTACTAATGTGTCATACACCTTTGAAACCAAACAAACAATCCCCATTAAAACCAAACATCCCACTGTTGTTCCTGTTCTGCTTTCAATACAAACAACCTACTCTTGTTTGCTTTCAATTCCAAATCGAACAACCTACTATTCTTTGCTTTTTCTGTCAAAAGTAACAGTCCACTACTGCATGATTCCCTTTCCAAATCAAAAAATTACTACTGGCTTGCTTTTCCCTTCAAACCAAATAACGTATGTTTCATTCCCTTTCAAATTAATTGATCCAAAATTGCTTGCTATTCTTTTGAAAACTGACAAGCCACTATTGCTTGATACCAATTTCAAATTAAACAATCCATTATTGCTCGCGATCCCCTTAAAATCTTAGCGCCCTCCTTCAAATCAAACAACCCAATGTATTCCTCAATTTATTTAAAAGTGAAAGCTACTAATCTACTAATGTTTGTCTTAACCTTTAAAGTTAAGTAACCTACTCTTACATGTTTCATTTCAAAGTAAAATAAATTCTTAATAGGTTTTTTCTACGCCTTCCAAATCAAATAAACGACCATTTCTTCCCCTGTCTTTTAAATCGAACAACCCATTATTGCTTTCTCCCTCTTTCAAATCAAACAACCCATTATTGCTTTCTCCCTCTTTCAAATCAAACAACCCATTACTGCTTTCTTCCTCTTTCAATTCAAGCAACACATTGTTGTTTACTCCCCTTCAAACAACTGACAATTGTTTATTCCGACTTTAGGAACTAATATTATTTTCTCTTCCTTTCAATTCACTATTAGTTGTTCCCTATTTCATATCAAATAACTCACTATTGCTTGCAACTATTTTTATATTAAATAACACATCGTGCCTCTGGAATAAAAAAAACCTGCTGCCGTCTCTTCCCCTTTCAAAATAAATCACCATTGCTTGCTCCCCATTTCAAGTCGCACAATTTAACAATTGAAGCGTCGGCTGGAACAACGTTGTAAGTTACAAAATTTTCATTCGGCGTGTTTCCGTGTAATAATGTTGTATGTCATGTTACCTTGCTATACTCTTTGGCTTGCAACTGTCCATCAATGCAGTACGTGAAATTTGTCTACTGAAAAGTTTGCTACCCTATACGAACAACGTTGTACGTGTACACATTTTTTGCAGCTCCTGTAACTTTTACCAAATGTAACTTATAACGTTGTTCCAGCCGACGCTTCAATTATGTTTACCATTTTCGAGTTCCGTGGTTGAATATTTACCACTTTTGACATAAGGTCAGAGTCGGATTCATACCAGACTGAGAGAAAAGATCTTTGTTGGAGATAAAAGTGCTTAGCATAGCGTTCATCAGTTGCAGAGTAGAGCCGGAAAACGGAGTTACGATATGCAAAAAAACATTGCTACTAAATCAGTGAGTTTTAGGCCCAGGGAAAATTTCAACTGCGCAAGTCATCTACTCAGTTACTCTCCAATCATGGAAAGTAATTCATTTCGTATTATACATGAAGAACTTCAGATAACAAAATTAATTTAGGGGGGGTGACGAGTGAAATTTTGATCATTTTTTCAGTCGAAAATCGCATTTTCTTGTAAAAAATTAATCAGAAATCTCTTATTTACATGTTGAGCAAGTTTCAATGCTCTACGGCGCTCGAAAGCATAAAAATTACGCAATATGTAAGTGGCTGTAACCTTGAACTTCAATTCCATACATATTTTACAAAATGTTTTCTCACTTTTTTTCAGCACATTTCGTCATGTTCGACATGTAAACGTTCTTACAATTTTGATGCTAGGAACGTGAAATTTTTAAGGCTTGTTCTATACGCTGTGGTTAACAAAACAGCGCATGGATTTTATGATTAAATGAATAATATTTTGAATTAAAAAATTAAATACTTATAGTGACAATGGAAAACTTCCACTTTTAGGTATGCAGTGGTTATAAAAATTGTTTCCCGCTTTTATAGTTAAGAGAAAGGAAAACTACTGCGTCTTGCAAAAACTTTCAAACATTTTACTGAAAAATTCCCTAGACATTTCGTTTTGAAATATGCAAATTTTTCAAAATAGTTTTGTTAATACCTCAGAAACTAATTGACTCACATAAATGAAACTTCACTACATCATTATCTATTACACAATCATTATATGTAGAAATAATCAAGGACATAGCTGGAAAAATGTAGAAAATAGAAATTTCCCTCAGCACCCCACTTAAAATACTATATTAACAGAATCGTCTAATGCAGAAACGGACGGATCTGCAAGACATGAAGCGAATGATGATAAATGAAAGATAGAGAAGTTGAGGTCTTGGAAACTTTTGTGTGTTGTAGGGAACTGTTGAGAAGTAACTGAGAAATTGTAGAGTGAATAATAATCCAAAGTTTAATAGTTACCACTTCAATTTCTATGACACGAAGCAACAAGATCATAGACAGTTAGGGACTCAAATACGCTAGCGTGAAAAGTACAGATGATGGCAATCGTGAACAGTTTCAAGGGAACAATCGTTCAAGTCTGCTTTAGAGGGAGCTTCGCCTAAAAACTAAATTTTCGATGATAATCGTGTTTATAATATCAAAGATATAACCTAAATTATTTATTAAATAATGATGAAAACTGAAGAACTCTAGCAGGAGAGGAAATCACACAAAGGAGAGACCATTGAAAATCATTAAAATTTTCCAAAACATTTTTGTTGGCTATTTCAATTCTTTATAATATATAATATATAATATATAATAATATAATAATATATAATATATCCTGTTATGGCCTTGTTCCTGATATGGCCACACCCTATTGTGAGTTAGTTAACGAAAACATCCGCTAAATTGCAGCAGGATCCAGTGAAAGGGCATCCTGGTATGTTACTTGATCGTTTTCCATCCAGTCAGGTTGAGAAATATGGCGTCAGTTGCCTGTTTTGCGGTTTTCATGTGACCTCTTCTTATTTTTCTCTGGTAAGTCTAATTTAAAACCATAGTACTCCATTCAGTTTTTAATGTTCTGTTGATTGGTGTTGTTGATGGCGTATCTTTTACAAGTTGTTCATAATCAAACGATTTTCGTGAAAGCTTACCTGCTCCTGATATGGCCATATCAAATGCACCATGGCTATATCAAGTTCATTTCACTTTTATTTTTTCACCTGACAAATTTACATACCTTATAGCTGGGATTACGCAAAAATTTTGTATTTTAAGAAAAACAACTTAATTTTTATGAAAAAACCTGTTTTGACTACACTTTTGAATTATAAAAAAGATTATTGAGTGTCATGTTTATTCATTTTATACCAAAATTATTTGATTTCAGCACAACTGCGCTATCAAACTGAAAACAATCACGATTTGTAGAACATGGAACAAGGGTGGCCATATCATGTGCACATGTTATGGCCACTAGGTAGACTTTTGGTATTTGGGACTTTCTGGACAATTAAAGCTATTTTTATGGGGAAAGGAAATTGTTTTAAGAAAGTTCATTATACTGAGAACGAGTAAGAAAAAAGTGGTTTACATTTTTTTTAAAATGGCAGCTAGAAAAATTCTCAAACCTTAGCATGGCCATATCAGGGACACCTACCTTACTTTCATAACCCAAATGAATTTAGTTCAATGATGATTACAAATACGTTATTTTTTACATTAAGGCTGTAAGAGGGCGTGGCATTTAAAGAGCTGTCAACATTATTTTATCATCATCCTTTTTACAAATTTCTGGTTACAAGTCTAGTAACTTTTTGTTCTGAAGTTGACTGCGTGAAGTTACTAGACGAATGTAGCGGAGGAAAATTTTAATACGCATGTGTTACATAAATATTCATTTTACTTTCAAATCCGTTTTTCCCTAAGTTTATTTTTCTTGATTCAACACCAGCTTTTTACGTCAAATATTAATCAATGTAAATGAAATTTTTACTGCAAGTATTTATGAGGTAGATGCATGTTTCTATGCATTCATTTTGTAAGAAATGCTGCTAGTTTATTTTATTAACATTCTTTTCCTGAATTGTAAATGAATTACATTTTCAAAATTTCAAAAACAAAAAAAATTGAAAGTGAATATGTGTGTTCTGAAGAAATCTAACCGAAGGTCAAAAGAATTAGCGTACAAAACCCTTGTTCCCCCAATTATGGAATATGGAACAGTAAGTTTGGATCCGTACAGACAAAACCAAATCGATTCAATAGAAAAGGTCCAACGCAAGGCAGCAAAATATGTCAAAATGGGAAAGGGACATGGTGAAGAGATAGTAAAAGACTTAGGGTGGGAATCTCTCAAATCAAGGAGACGAAAAACCAGACTAACCGCACTGTTTAAGGCACAAATGGGACACAAAGCATGGACCGACATCAATGCTAGATTAGCAACACCATCATAATAGGTAGGGCAGATCATATTAGAAAGTTTAAATGTAGAAAACAAAGAACGGACGTGGCAAAATTTTCCTTTGTTAACCACACAATAGTAGACTGGAACAGCTTACCTACGGCAATCTTTCAGGGTGGTTCTCTCAAAATCAATACATTTAAGGAAAGATTGAGAAGATTAGACTGAAAATTTAATTGTAGGTGCAATGCAAATATCTAAGTTGTGTCATGTAATTAATTAAGTTGATATGTAATTAATTAAGATGATATGTAATTTAGTTGATATGTAAATAAATTAAGGTGATATGTAATTAATTAAGATGATATGTAATTAAGTTGATTTGTAATTAATTAAGGTGATATGTAATTACTTAAATTGGTAATGGTTGGGTGAAATAGAAATACTTATAAGTTAGGTTTACTTTTGCTTATTTTAGGCGTCATTAGAGAATAGTTTTTATTTGTAGTCCTAGGTTTATGGCATTTATTTATTTATAGTTAGAAATAAATTTAGGTTTATTTTTTTAAATTTTCTTTTACTGCTGTAATTATTGTAGAATTATAATGGTATTATTGTATATTATATACCACTGCCACCGGATGTAGTGTTAATAAATACATATATATTTCAGAAAATGAATATATAAATATATATATATATATATATATGTTTCTCTATGTCATGTGAATGTAATTAAGGAAGGAAACTTAAAAATTGAGATCTTCTATTAAAATCTTGTGTTTGAAAGTATTTCTAAAAAATAGAAAAAATAATAAAAGAACCAAAAGCCATAAAACATTTGGGAGTTTAAAATTTGGATTTTGTCAGTCTTTTACATAGTAAACATGCTCTCAAAATTTGGTTGAAAAAATATTTAAAAAAATTGGCCATTTTTTGTGGAATATCCCCTTAAAACTTAATCCAGTGTTCTGCACGCTATATATGCTACACTTAGTGGGAGTCAGGATTTGTGTCGTATTAATCCAGCTGTACAACCAAACATTTAATTTTCATACTTCACACGAAATCAGCGTTTTACTGAAAGTTCCCACAACGAGTTGATCAACGGTTCAACACTGCAACGATGCACGACAGTAACAGATTAAGGTCGAGAGCGATGTAGTGCGTCATGACGTCACGAATCCAGTGAAAGTCACAATTACATGTGGTCGCAACACCCCATTTGCCTATTGCTGATCCAATAAATCTGGAGATGTTAGCAACCGCCAAGCCAACCAACCGTAGATTTGGGATGTAACGTATCATTTACGATAGTGTGTCATTCTCACTGTGATATCATTGACACAGAAGTCTACTACAGGAAAGGGAAAGAAGAAAAATCTACTGTGAAATTAAAAAAGTACACCCTAACTTGACAATAAATCGAGAAACTATTACATTGAACAGCAAATAAAAAGCACTAGAGCATTAGAAATGGAACTATTTAACCTGCCTTTTCTTCTAACAGGAAGAGACGGGATTGGGATTTGTGGCAATGTTTCAATCTCAAGAGAGTTCATACTTCCACGTCAATTTAATTCTGTCAACACTTTCGGAACCTAGAGCTCTATATTCCAATAGGAGATGTGGTAGTTTGATTTCTGACATTCTTTTACTATTTTCACATCAGCATCTCCCCGCTTTCCAATAAATTCATTTAGGTCATATGCATTCAATCGCTTCCTTTTATCGGCACTTGTCTGGTGATCGAGAACAAAACCAGCCACAGATCTTGGGAATCTCAGTTCTACTGATTTCATTATCTTATAATGAAACGTGTTTGTTCAACTATTTTTACAATTGCAGTTTTGCTATGTATGTACGTATGCCACTTTATGAAATATAGGCTAATTTATATTCCTTTTAATGGTTCATTTTTATTTCAAATTTTGGGGGTGAAATTTTACTAAAAGTTCATCCTAATAAAGGAGGAAGGATTGAATTAAATGAGGTTACAGATAAATAAATAAATATATATATATGTCAAATTAACCGGTTAAACTATATAACAAATAGAGGAAGTTACAAATATGGAATACCATTTCGTTTATTTGTTTTGGAACCTAAGTATTTTGAATATTGAAAGTAAAGTATCGCCCTGTTTATTGGTTAATGTCCCTGTGAATAGTACACCGGACTTAGAAGTTTGTAAGATGTTATAAAATGTTTGAAGAAAAACAATTTCTTGAAACTCTAACATATATACTGCATAAAAATTGAGGTACATATACGGAATACTATTAACAAGTTACACGATTAACATATTGGCAAAGTCAAAATGGCCTCTACCCTAGATCATATATGTAACAGATAGCCCATCCCTATATTAAAATCGGCAGCACTTTGAAGAGAACAACCGCCAGGATCGCCACCCGTCCGCCGTAAACGAACACGAGATGGCAATACAGTCGCTAATGCAATTCAAATGAGAATTATGACGCGACTCCTTATGTAACAACTAGATGGCAGCATAGTAAACCTGACAAAAGTTGTTAACTTCAAAGCTTATATGGCAGAGCTATCTAGGTATATACTGTATGATCTAGGCCTCTACTAAGAAAAGCACAGAACAAGCATTCAACATCTTCATTAGGTGTTTTCTCAACCGTAATACTGAATCTATATGTATCGTCTCTCAGATCTTTTCTCGAACTTATTTTATGGCTTCTTGAATTACCTTTTCATTCCACTTCAAGTTTGTTGGAAGGTGAGGTTGGGCGTAGTAATTTGGAAGGCTTCCGCTAGAATACAGCATTTCTCAGGTCGTATATCGCACTATTTTATATTTGTACTCCTATTTCATATTTGTAACATTCTCTCTACATTCAATCGCTTCCTTATATAGGTACTTCTCTGGCGAGGGAGAGGAAGAAAACCAGCCACAGACTCAAGGAAACTCAGTTCTGCCGGTTTCATTTTCCTCTCATCAAATTTGTGTGTTAACCAATTTTCACAACTGCAATTTAGCTTAAGTATTGTTGTCACGTTATGAAATTTAATTTTTCTTCCCTTTAAGGCTTCGTTTCTATTTCAATTTTTTGAGGTAAAATTTTACTTAAAATCATCTTAACAAAGGAGGAAAGGTCTGAAAATGACGTTACAGGTAAAAAATACATAGACCTACAAAATTAACCGGTTAAACCATATAAAAAGTATGTAAAGGACATAATTCATAATATTGTACAACTCTGGACCAACGAAAATATCCGCAAATTGAACATTAAAAAGAAAACACAGGAACGGTTTGATCACAAATCTCGAAGGAGCAAACTTAAGCCTATTTCATTACTAAACTTGAACTCTCAATGCTTGTCTCATTTCGACACCGAAGTTAGGTAGAATCTCTGTACTAGAAGAGTTAACTGGTATTTGTAATACTTACCACTCACTGAGGAGGGGTAGATGTTGAAGGAAGGCTCCTGAAGCCAGGACGTCACTGTCACGTGCTCCTTGACGAAAGCTGGCACGTTGCAACGAATGATGACGTCGTTTCCCAGAAATCCACCTGGACTCTGAACTTCCGGCTCGTATCTTTGCGTCACCACTGAAATTTAACCAACACTTGTCTTACAATAATGCTCAAAGAACGAAATACGCTTGAAGTCAGCACTTACGACTATGACAAAACATAATAAGTACCAATATCTGTAGCCTGAGGAGATCACACGATTAGTAAAAGCTACGCTATAAATACATTGATATTGAAATTAATTTCTTGATCAGAACATTTCTAATTCTAAGAATATGTGGAATTAAATTCATTTTATCAGCATGGAGACTTGCATTTTGACCGAAATGAGGAAGATCGGCTTTTTGAGTTATAGTGTGACACTGTTTGGGAAAACGTTTAAGGGATACATGGATTCCAAATATATCAGATTTCTTCAACATTTTGGTAAGTAACGTTTTTGCCTCATCTGGAAGCTGATTTCTTCTAGTTTTCAAAAATATATATCTTGTACCCATTATCTCAATAATTTTCTAATCCCTTGGGAATTTATATTATAAGCGCGTCATACTTTCTATACCTTACGTCATCTTCAGGATCTCTTTTCTTCTATTTCACATTTTCCGACATTTATTATCATTCCGACGGACAAAAAGTAGACTTCCAACTTCCAGTTAGGCAAAAGGCTTCATTGAGCTACCAAATTAAACCTTAAACACGTGGCTATGTTATAAACTATAATTGGACGGAGTTACGCACTAAGAGACCAAGCGCCAATAACCTATTTCGAGATATTGGCCATTAAAATAAATCTATTTTTTTTTATAAAAAACATTTTATGCAAGAAGTATTATAACATTCATACTATTACAAAAAAAAATAGCATAAATAATAACAAAAAAGGCTAACCGATTTTTAATAAGAGACCAGCAGTTGAATTAATATTTCAAAGCAAAATAAATAAATAAATGAATTTTATGCAATAAACGAAATTTTTCTTATCAATAGCAGCAAAATTCAGATATCGCATTCTAGAATTTTTGCCATCAACAGATTTGTGCAATATCGCTTTTTTTTTTTTTTTTTTGAAATTGTTGGTTGGTCTATTATTGCGTAACCCCGTTCAATATTTCTAAAGTGCTTATTTAATGTGACATATCTTTTGAATGGTTCAAGATAAATAATTTTAGTATGTAACATTCTCCACATGCAGGAGATCATTTTGGCGAAAGAAATTTACCCTAAATCAATTTATAATGGAGTTAGGTCGGTCCAAAATTTCATTTTTATTTTCCAACAAAGAATTTCTTTGGGCCTCAAATTCGATTTTGAAGTTTGGATTATATAAATTTCTTAGTTTACTCCCAAGAGTCATGCCACCAAACTTTGAATGACGTTAAGGAATAAAATGTGGATTTTATCCTAAAAGTCGCCACCGGCGTGACTCAGTCGGTTAAGGCGCTTGCCTGCCTGCCTGTCTGGAGTTGCGCTCGGGCGCGGTTTTGATCACCGCTTGGGCTGATTACCTGGTTAGGTTTTTTTCCGAAGTTTTCCCCAACCGTAAGGTGAATGCCAGGTAATCTATGGCGAATCCTCGGTCTCATCTCGTAAATACTATCTCGCTATCACCAATCTCATCGACGCTAAATAACCCCATAGTTGATACAGCGTAGTTAAATAACCAACTAAAATAATATCCTAAGAATCGTGTGTACCGTAAGGACAGTTTTTATTTTATTTTTTTCAATTTTTGGATGAAAGTTTATGCTAAACATAAAAAAATTCTTAGAACAAGCCTTGAAACATTAATGCCGTTTCCTGCAACTTGTGTGACCAGGCATTTTCTACTCTTTCTTGTATCAAAAGTATTAAAAGAAACCAAGTAAATGCGGCAGTAGACTTGAAATTTAAACAACTAAAATTGAGCCTAAACATAAATATATTTTAAGCAGGAAAAACAGATGCATTATTCTCACAGAAGCAGAATACCGGTATTGTTTTGCTGCATTGTTTTTAATATCAACTCTACTGTGATATATTAATGAAGGCCATCACGAGAGTATTTTATTAGTTATTGACGTTTTGCCTAATTCAAATATAAAGTTGACATCGATTCAATTATAGACAATGTAACAGAAATATCACTACTCAAATTAACCCCAAAATCTATCCTACCATTCATTACATTGACTACTTTGAAGGGGTCCTCGAAAATACTGATCAATGGAAAGGGGTCTGCAGTGCCAATAAATTTGAGAACCGCTGTTCAAGAACATTAAGAAACACAAATGAGTTTCCTGAAGCTTCTGGTAGCGTTTATTAAATCCATTATTATCTATGACAATATAGAGATCCGGACAATAGACGTGCTGATAGAATGCTCTTGACATTCATAAGAACAGACCTAATTATATAATAATTATAAATAATTCAAGATTATAAAATAAAACCTTAACTACTCATGGATCGTGTATTTGTGAATGCAGGTTTATACGTCAGAATTCTTAGAATTAATTTAAATTTGTTACATGTAATTTTAGGGAAATATTATGTGATTATTTTGTATTTAGTACTTATTTATTTAACATTGTACAGACAAGGCTACTATGCCCTCTCTTCCCCTATTTCAAGGAATTTTTTTAGGAGGAGAATTTATGCTGAGAATAAAAGACAAGTGGTTATAGAAGCAAGACGTGTCAAAAATGAAGTATGGGAATGCACATGTGCAAGAATAAATGGTAAATTAGGATTTCAAAGTCAGCAGAAGCATGGGCAATGCTGAAGGAGACGAGGAGAAAAACACAAAACCAACCTGGAGATAATACAAATGAGAAACTGGGAGGCAAATTTTGAAAAATCGTTAAATGGAGATGGAAAGGAATATATAGAAAACTATCAGAATGGAGGTATCCTATGATGAGTAGAATATGCAGTAAGTGAAGGAAAAGAGCAGAAAATCTCAGGACCAGGAGGAACAAGTTTAGAACTCCTAAAATATGGAGGACCAAAAGTAATTTAGTTGGTGACTAAATTACTAAATAAAATTTTTCAACGGGGAGAAATATCAGATGAAATGAAATTGAGTTACTTAGCATCGATATATAACAAATGAGTAAAAAAAAAAGATTTTTTTTTTTAATTATAGAGGAATTTGCGCGACAAACCATTTTATAAAGACCATAGAGAGGTGAATGAAAAAACGTTTGGAAATTGAATTTACTGATTCAGAAGAGCAATGTGGTTTCTCAGTTGGCAGATCATGTACTGACCAGGTATTCACATTACGCGAGTTTTTGGAAAATGTAAAATTAAAAATGAACAGATTAAATTAGTTTTCATAGATTTAGAAAAAGCATAATGTGACAGCGACGTGAGAATCGAACTCACGACCAGCGTCCCGCAAGAAAGCAGATCGCGCGGAGCACGGGGGGACGGCGCGCGGTGGAGTAGTGGGGAAATGGGCCTACACGCGAGGGGAGGCTGCGCGCGCAGCTGCTACTTAACGCAGTGAATGGGAAACGGACCTTCCCGACCCTTCGAGAAGTCCGTCGAAGTGGAGATATCCTGATAATTCTCTACACACCTGTAGAAATTTCTCGCAACTATGATTTTGCTATAAAAGAAGAAGCGCCAGCGAACTCGAGCAGAGTTTTCAGTTATTCAGTCAGTGAGTAAGCCAGAGCAAGCAAGCCAGACTTGTGTGCCGGAGTTCGACTCGAGTGTGCGTCCGCATCTGCGTCAGCATCCGAAGGCCTGAGTTCGAGTGCAGTACACGCAGTTGGAGGGACCTGAGTTCGAGTGCAGTGGACCGCAGTTGGAGGGACCCGAGTTCGAGTACAGTGAACTGTCTCTGAAGGTCTGTGGTTCGAGATACTGTGAACTCGAGTGACTGAGATAGAAAAACTGTGAACTGAGAACTGATAGTTCTGATTTGTAAATAGTGCTTTGTAAATATTAGTTAAGATTAACAGTTCATTGTTGTTCGTACTAGTCCAAGTAAATTGTCATTGTCGTCGGTGGAGTGCTATAACGAATACTGTGTTGAGTGAAAATCCAATTGTTGACGAGAGCGTTTAAGGCGAATTGTAGAAAGGAATTATTGTTGTGACGAATAAATTACATTGTTGTTACTAATAAAATTCACAATATGATTGTATTCCCAGGAAAATGCTATGGAATACATTGTAAATAAAATAAACATGCGATGGCTTTTCAAAAATTTGCCGCACTGTGAATATGCGTTTATTGTTAAAAATATATTATCTTGAATTAAATGAGTGTAAGTTACTCATGGCGAAACTAACTAAATTTTCCCAGTCTCCTAGACCGATCTTTCTGTGTGATTTTAACCCCTTCCGACCTGAAATTATATTAAAAACAATTAAAAAAAACTGGTCACATAGTCATTCTGGGGATCCAAAATTCCCAAATCATGTCTTCAAAGAAAATCAAAGTTTGGGGACAATTTTGACACCTGGTGACCCAAAATTTTAAATTTTATTTTTAATTCAGGTAAGGTAACTGCACCGAAAGCTGACACTGACCCAAAGCCTGACACTTTCAGTTTCAATGTGTCGTAATAGATTATTCGTAGTCAGAAACAGAATTTCTGAACTTATTCTAACTTCCTGTTATCTTGGCAACATCGCACAACATTCTCCTGGAAATACACCTGAATTAAACATGATGGATGCTGCATAAAGTAGACTGTTGTATCATTTTGCATGGAATTGCCGTTATTGTTAAGCAAAACGGTAAGCGTGCACATACAATTATTTTAATCATAAATTCCAATTTTATGTGAAATTTTAAGTTGTTATTAATATTGAATATATACAATTGTATGCAGAAGATAGTAAGAACATGGTTTGTTTGAAAATAAAGTTAGAATAACATGCCACAGGGGTGTCAGCCATTGGTACTCTTAATTTTACAGATGTTCCAGTGTCTGACACAATGTGTCAGGCTTTGGTGAAATAAAAAAAATCATATTTAAATGAGTTTTTTGTTCATATTATTCCAGAAACGTTACAAGTACCTGGTATTTAAATCTACTGGCAATAGGAAGTTCTGTACCAAAAGCTGACAGGGGATGTCAACTATAAGAGCAGTTTCAAAAATGTTGTTCCTAAGACTGACAGAATTTTTTGTCACCCAAGTAATAATTTTAAATCGCCTGTTTCAACAAATTCTTTTCTTGTATTCTTCTGTCTGAAGTCTTTAAACTTTTATCATATTCATTAAAATACATTTAATTTTTTTGTATCTGTACCGGTGTTTCATATAAAATTTTAATAACTGTGGTTTTCATTAATTTTGTTTCTGTCATATGAAATATTATTGTCACTGTGGGATTCAGTGCTATTGAAAAATAATGCTTTTTTCTTGTTCATCTTGAAGATAAATAATCTCTACTTTCACTGAAGTCACTTCGTTTTATTATGGTAATTGCAAGGAATGATTAATTAAAATACTTTAATTTTCTTATAGGTTCCTAATTTAGCTAAAGGTTCTCTATGCCTCCACCAGATAGGAATTATTGAAGATGAAGCTAAAAAATTGCAAGAATTTCCAGGACAGAGATGACAATGACAGTGCTACCCCAGGCCCAAGTACGAGAGTCAGTAAAATGAAAACGAAAAATAATATTTTTCTCCGCAGAGGAATTTTATTTTTCAAAATAATCTCCACCAGTGTTCAGGCTCTTATCCCACCTGCTCACCACATTTTTGATGCCTTGTTCATAAAAGTCTTTTGGCTGCTGGTGGCACCCCTGCTGCAAAGCCTCAATCACGTCACCGACCGTAGCAAACCGGCGCCCTTCGAGGTCACTTCTGAGCTTGCTGAAAATCTGGAAGACGCAAGGTAACAAGTCCGGGCAGTAAGGAGTATGTTCGAGCACTTCTCAGCGCAGGTCTCGAATGGCGTCCATGGTGTGCCGAACTGTGTGTGGTCGCGCAATGTCGTGTAAAAAAATGACACCTTCACGCAAACGTCCAGGTCGCTTGTTTTTGACGGCACGACGCAATTCAGTACGGAGGTTTCGGAGTATCGAGCGGAGGTAACAGATTCTCCTCTCTCCATGAAGTGGCAACGTGATAGACCCTCTGAGTCTAAGAACAGCATGAGCATCACCTTGCCTGCGGTTGTGAAGTTTCTGAATTTTTTGGGCGTAGTGATGTGTCGTGCTTCCACTGCATGATGTGTCGCTTGCTCTGCGGTTTGTAGTTGCACCATGTTACATTTCACGGTCACAATACCTTCCAAAAAAGCCTCCACCTCCTGTTCATAACGCATCAGATGTTGCAAACTCAGTCCCATTCGGTGTTGTTTCTGCTCATTTATGAGCCATTTTGGACCCACTTTGCGTGTAGTTTATGGTACTTCAATCGGTCGTGGATTTTTGAATATGCAGATCCATGACTGATATTCAGGTTCTGAGTCACTTTGTCTATTGTACACCTCTGATCTACCCGGATGAGATTGTCTGCTGAATATTTTCTTCCATGATGATTATGTGGGACTGGTCAGGGTGCGGGTCGTCCGTCCTCCAGTGATATTCGCCATTGTTGGTATCGCTTTGTCCTCTCATACACTCGGGCGCGTAACATGCAGTTGTCCACGTACATCTTTTTCATAGGGCGATGAATTTCAATTGGTAAAACACTTTCGGCGGCTAGAAACTGCACCACACTATGCTGCGAGATCTTAAACGCTCCCGTTACTGTGAACGTCATCTTCGTCTTGCTGCCGCGCAACACTCCCTCAGACAATACAGCTCTCAATTAGTAGTATCAAATCAAAACCATTCCCCCATGACGGCGCGTAACCTAATTGTTGGCAGCCGAATTCTCGTTTTCATTTGATTGACCATCGTAATACTTTAGATAATTTGAATGAAAATTCAGGACACACTTCTGGCAGTCCTATCTCAGGTTCAAGCAATATTTCAAATAATCTTTCAGGATACAAAGAAGAAGAAGGAAATACAATAAGTGGTTCTGGTCAAACAATTCCTTTTCCCTTAAAAAATGCACACTTTAGGCCTCAGAAAACAAGCATACCTAACAAAAGAATTAAGAGAAGGTTCTATTAGTTGCGACTTCTGATGAGTGGAAAAAATATCATGCAAAGAATACAGAAGAGGATTGTATAGAAAAATAAAAGGAAAAAGAAGAAAGAAAAGAGAAGAAAACAAAGAGACAAAGGAACAGAAAAAGGTGCTACCAAATAAAGAAGGAAAGGAACGACTTCTGAGGAATCATGTGATTCTTCTATTGATGTGTTGCTAGAATCCGGAGAAGGAGATGACTGGGGTGTAGAGAAGTCAACTATCTTTCGTAACATTACTTCAATGAAGGTAAAAGTAAATGATTATGTAATTGTACAATACGCAGAATAATTCTTCCGGGTTTTGTTTTAAATACAAACGAAAACACAGCTTATGTTAAAGCAGTGTTCATGAGTAGCAGTGAATGGAAATGTCCACGAATAGAGGACAAACTATGGTATAACTCAAAAGATATCCTCGAAAAAATTAGTTTTCCAAAATATGACAATGAGAAACAAATATATCTAGTAAAAAAAATTGAAAACATCGTGTTACATTCTCTTAAATTGATCTCAAAGTTTGGTAATTTTGTTACAGTAAGAACTATGTTACGAATTTAGTATATTATATGATATACAGTATTTCAAAGTTAAGTTTCATTTTTTCAATATTGTTCTTATAACTTAACTGTTTCGCTGTACTGTATAATATAAATGTTTTGTCAGTGATAAATCAATTTAACTCATACAGAAAAGTTTTATGTTAAGTGTCAACTTTTGGAGCATGTATGTGTCAGCCTTTGGGACAAAGCGATTTTTGATGTGTCAGCTATTGGTGCAAGTAACATGCTTATTTGAAAAATAAAATAAAATATATATTTGCTCTTCATATAGCCTTTGTTCGTGTGATTCTCCAATTTACAGAAATAAGTACCTTGTCTCTGAAACCTGTACCAACTCATATAAATAACTAACTTTTCCGCAATGAAGCTAAATTCATAATTTGTTTCTTAAAGTGTCAGCCTTTGGTACACTTACCTTATAGTAATGTTTCAAAAATAATATTCTCCATTTCTATCTCATTTAATTTTTCAAAATATTTAAGAGTATCGAAGGCATTCAAAAAAAGAAAAAAAGAAACGAAGTACACTATAATGTACATCAGGCCTGAAGGGGTTAATGTATCTTTCGTGTTAAGGGTTAATACAGACGAAAAATTACTGGAGTCAAAAACAAAAATGGATAGTTTACTGAAATACAAATTAAATGTACAGTAGCGTGCAAATTAATCCGAACACGACATATTTTTACATTTTCTGTCATTGTTGGCCTCACAGCTGCTCATACCGCTTTAATTGACATCTGCAGTACGTGTAATTCCATTGTTGAAGGTCTGTCATTATTTTTTTATAATATGTGATATTTTGCCTGTCGTTTTGTACTTATAAGCATTTCAGTTGTGTTGAAGACTTAATACTGCAATCCTGTGTACATTCTGTTGTCTTCACAAATGGATACAACTCTACGAAAACGGTCTAAAATTATAACATTAGCAGAGCATTCTTCTATGACACAGAGGCAAATTGCTGCAGAATGTCACGTCGGATTGGCTACTGTTAATTCGATCATAAAACTATAGGGGAAAGGTCCCTATATTGAACCGTATCTTAAATTGAAACACTCGGTTATTTCCCAAACTGTTTGACAGAGTGCACCACAATTCAAGCAGATGAGTACTGTGGAGCGCAGTGAATGCTGGGTACAGTTGACCTTGCGTTCGGAGCAATGGTTTCAGCTGTAATAAATGTTGTGTGTTTATGGTGCTTGTGATGTAATATTTGACTCTCCTAGCTAAGCTTGTACGACAAATCAGGTAAAATTGTGATAATCTTAATCTATTGTATGTTGTGAAGTAGTTACATAGCAACCATATCCGTGCGTAAACATTTTCAAGCAACACATTTCCGTGTTTCACAGTTACTAAATAATCTGAAATGGCTTTGCCCGTAATTTGAACCACCGTTTGAACGCTATATTGAACTGGTCCAATTTAGGAGACCTTGTTTTGTTTTAGGAGCTTCCAACTGTGAATATCTCGTGCAAATAGACATACCTGACAAGTGGTGAAAGAGACACCAACACAACCTGAGTGTGTTGCATGAGTGTAACAGGGACTTATATTCTTCCCATGTTGATCTTAAAAAAACTGACATTTAAGGATGAACTGAACACCGGTGCACCACCAGGTGCAATATGCACATGTTCTGAAAGTCGATGGATTACTAGCATGTTATTTCTTAAGGGTTACAACATGTGAAGCCCAGCACTAATAAGAAAGTGTTACTTATCCTCGATGGCCATTTCATCCACACCAAGAAGGTAGAAGAGAAGCTATCATTCTTGCTCGGGAAAATGGTGTTGTAATGCTTTCTTTGCCGGCACATACTACAGCGCACAGGCTTCAACCATGTGACGTGTCTTTCTTCAAGCCCTTGTCATCATACCACAATCAGGCTGCAGACAAATGGCTTCGAAGCAACCCATCTCGAAATATAACTCAGTTCAGGTGTCAGCTTTAATAGGAGAAGCTTATGGTAAAGCTGCTATAGTGGTAAATGCAACGAGTGGATTTGCGAAAACTGGAATTTGGCCACTCGACAGAAACAGCGACTTCGCTCCTACTGCCGTCAACCATGAGAATGAGCCTAACACAAGTGTTCCAAACTCACCTTCACAAAATTCAGTTCCCTCTTTTCAATCTAGTAGGCCTTACACTTTTGAAGACAATTCTACGGCCAATACTCACTGTCCATAAAAATCACCAAACATGACTAGGCGTAGGCCTAACACTGTTGCTGAAATAGCTCCTATTCCTGAACTTACCACATCAAGGAAACAAAAACCCACGTCAGTTGCAATCGTCACAAGCGGTCCATACAAGAATGGGTTGTAGTAAAAACAAAACGAGAAAGTAGCAGGTAGGCCTACATCGACACCAAGAAATAAACCGTTAACGAAAAAGGTCCAATATGGTCAACCAGAAAATGAAGACAAGAATCGGTACTGCAAAATTTGTGAATTGTCGGAAACGATGGATATGATCCAGTGCATGAAATGTAGGATATGGCTTCACTAAAACTGTGCAAACGTTAGTGCTAAACGGAAAATGTTTTACTGTGAAGATTGTGGACAATGGCCTCTTTAATATATCAATGAAAGCCCTATATTTTTAATTCATGTTCTAAAAACAAAGTGTTTTTTATTATTATCTAAAAACTCCAGTTTTCAAGGAAATTGACATTATAATCACAAACTTCTTTTGTACTTTTGTTGCTAATTCAATAATAGCTTTTAGTATAAGACAAAAATATTTATATTTTATATTAATAAAAATATTTCTGAATTTAAAATGATGTGGTTCATTTTAAGATAAGACTGGTCCGACTTAAGGACCATGTTACTAATTTGGACCATTTCGCACATTCTCAGTTTTATTTTTTTATTTAAATAATTACAAGATTAATTAGCAATTGTGTTGAGGCTATGTATAGGCGAAGAGTCTGCAAATGTAATGCAAATATTCCTGACAACATTGATTTGAGATTATTGCCAAAATTTAGTGTTAAAGGCTAAGTGGTTCAATATAGGGGCCTTTCCCCTACAGGAAGACTGGATCCATCCCATCACAACCCAGAAAAAAGGAAACTGTGGCCGGAAAAGGAAGACTTCACCTGCAGATGATCGTTTAATTGTCAGGAAAAGTAAATTAAATCCTAGAGTAACTGCTGTCGACTTAACCCGCGAGTTAATGGCTACCAATGGGGCGAATATTCACGTCACAACAGTGCGGCGTAGGCTTTTGGAAGCTGGACGAAGGGCTCGTAAGCCTATTAAGAAGCAACTGCTAACCCCTGTAACGTGCAAAAAACGCTTACGCTTAATGTGGGAAAAATTACATCAACACTGGACAGTGAATGACTGGAAGAATGTACTTTTTTCCGATGAGTCTCATTTCGAGGTCCACGGCCACCGTGTTTCTTACTTACGGAAAGGATCCGAAAAAGTAACAGCAGCTCATCTCCAACAAACACCCAAATACAGTAACCCCCTAAAGTAATGTTTTGGGGTTGTTTTACACATGAAGGGCTTGGACCATTAATACCTATCAAGGGAATGATGAATTCTGACAAATATATTCACTTATTGGAAACCAGAATCGTACCCCAGCTGCAAAAATCATTTCCGGATGGCAGA
Organism: Periplaneta americana; assembly: GCF_040183065.1. Lineage (NCBI taxonomy): Eukaryota > Metazoa > Arthropoda > Insecta > Blattodea > Blattidae > Periplaneta > Periplaneta americana. Next base: position 40,237,643 of record NC_091126.1, on the reverse strand, counting down.
GGTGTGTTCCAACAAGACCTGGCACCATGCCATACGTCTCGAAAAACTACAGAATTCTTCAACAAGTAGAATATTCAGGTACTCCCCTGGCCAGGCAACTCACCCGACATCAACCCCATTGAGAACTTGTGGTCAATTTGCAAAAGAAGAATGAAAAAAATGGATTGTTCTACAAAGGAGAAGATGATTTCTGCCCTCATTGGTGTATGGTTTCGTGATGAAGAAATGAAGAATATTTGTGGGAAATTAGTGGAATCCATGCCAAATCGTCTCAGAGCTGTTATTAGGAACAAGGGAGGCCACATAGATTACTGAGGTATGTCTTAGATCCTTTTTTTATCCCGTTCGAGTGTTTTTGCATAAGTAATTACGTTGTTCGGATTAATTTGCACGCTACTGTAGGTTTATTACATAGGGATGGAATTACTGGAGAGTGAAATATTCAATGCTAGAATTGAGATGCTAAAAATATACAGACTTCAATATAGCAGTGAAAATAAACAATTTAGCATGTAACATAAAAATTGCAGTCTGTGAGCTCGCATCGTGAACCACCAAATACAATTTGTGTGCATTCTCTATTTACTAAGTAATCAGTTTAACCTAATTGGGAATGGAAAGTGGTGGAGAGGCATATGTACAGGTCAGTGTGGGGTCACCGATGCACTGTTCGCAGAAAGGCTAGGGCACCGGTTTTGTACGCTGGAGACTAGCGCTTAAATACTGGAGAGCCAGTTTTGAGGCGCATTCCCTGAGACAACTCCCGATTCCTTCACTCCCACCATTATCAAACAATTTTCATACCCTGCGGAGAAGTAATATGTAATAATGCACCGTCTTGCCAAGAGACAAATAACATGGCGGTTTCAATGACAAAGTTCCACGAAGCGAGTAACTGTTGAAATGTCTCTCTCCCTCTCTCTCTCTCTCTCTCTCTCTCTATTACCTCAGTATTAGGATGCGTGCGAAGACACAGGTTAGATCCCCGGTGTCTAATAAATTGATGCGTTTGGTGGATAAAATAAGAAGGTGAGGGATTCTCGGAGGTTTTATTTTTCCATCTCAACTCCAAAAGTTCCATTCCACTAGCTCAATGTATTTGAATCGGTTATTTGAGAAACAACACATGTCTTATACAAATCAAGTCTTTCAGGTAAAGTTCCCTGTAAAGCAGATTTGAATAATTTCAAGGGAAAAATTGTTCCGGAGCCGGGTATCGATCCCGGGACCTCAGGTTGAACGTACCAGCGCTCTTCCAACTGAGCTACCCGGAAACTCCAACCGACACCGTCTCAACTTTTCCCTTTATATGCACACAACTCGCGTGGGCTGACGAAACGCCAGAGACCCACATCGAGTACACACAATCTCTGTGTGACTTGGAATTGTGGTTTTCTGTTAACGTACACAGTGACGTATATATCTAGTCTTTCAGGTAAAGCTCCCTGTAAAGCAGATTTGAATAATTTCAAGGGAAACATTTTTTCGGGGCCGGGTATCGATCCCGGGACCTCTGGTTGAACGTACCAGCGCTCTTCCAACTGAGCTACCCGGGAACTCCACCAGACACCGTCTCATCTTTTCCCTTTATATCCACACAACTCGCGTGGGCTGACGAAACGCCAGAGACCCACATCGAGTGCACACAATCTCTGTGTGACTTGGAATTGTGGTTTTCTGTTAACGTACACAGTGACGTATATATTATACAAATCTAGTCTTTCACGTAAAGCTCCCTGTAAAGCAGATTTGAATAATTGCAAGGGGAAAATTGTTCCGCGGCCGGGTATCGATCCCGGGACCTCTGGTTGAACATATCAGCGCTCTTCCAACTAAGCTACCCGGAAACTCCACCCGACACCGTCTCAACTTTTCCCTTTATATCTACACAACTCGCGTGGGCTGACGAAACGCCAGAGATCCACATCGAGTGCACACAATCTCTGTGTGACTTGGAATTGTGGTTTTCTGTTAACGTACACAGTGACGTATATATATTATACAAATCTAGTCTTTCAGATAAAGCTCCCTGTAAAGCAGATTTGAATAATTTCAAGGGAAAAATTTTTCCGGGGCCGGGTATCGATCCCGGGACCTCTGTTTGAACGTACCAGCTCTCTTCCAACTGAGCTACCCGTGAACTCCACCCGACACCGTCTCAACTTTTCCCTTTATATCCACACAACTCGCGTGGGCTGACGAAATTATTCAAATCTGCTTTACAGGGAGCTTTACCTGAAAGACTAGATTTGTATAATATATACGTCACTGTGTACGTTAACAGAAAACCACAATTCCAAGTCACAGAGAGATTGTGTGCAATCGATGTGGGTCTCTGGCGTTTTGTCAGCCCACGCGAGTTGTGTGGATATAAAGGGAAAAGTTGAGACGGTGTCGGGTGGAGTTCCCGGGTAGCTCAGTTGGAAGAGCGCTGGTACGTTCAACCAGAGGTCCCGGGATCGATACCCTCCCCCGGAACAATTTTTCCCTCGAAATTATTCAACACATATCTTAGCTATAAGTTTTGAGAAAACTACAGATAAGTACCCGCAACTTACAAATATTGGATGTAAGTTCTTATGTTTTTAGGGTGAATTTTTCATACGACTTGCAACGTTTCGACGTTTAAAAAAATTATATTTTTTGAGCACCAAGGTTCCCCTAAAGTTCGTGGACATGTGTTGTTCCTCAAATACTCGAAATGCTTTTAGTAAAAAAAAAATGTAATTTATCTTTATATTGTGTGTCAGGTAATGAGAACAAAATATACTGAAGTGAAAATTTATAGTCGCGTCGCTGTTATTTCCGGCGTGACTCCTCCTCTTTACTTACGCCTTAGGAAGTGAAGACTCTATAAAGCCTAGGTAGGTAGTATCGTTCGCTATTTTTGTTCTTTCGTTGCCGAGCTACCAGACGAGGAATCTGTTTGCCGCACCGTTAAACATTATCATGTCGTAGCTCCTATGATAATAAATCAAACGCACTGTAATTGAGCAAATAATTGAGCGGCAAATAATGTCCTCGTGTGCTTTCTGCGAACGCCAACGAAAGAGCCGAAATGGTGGGGATTATATTAAGTATTCATCGAGCCTTAGGAAGTGCATAACGTCATCAGCGGCGAATCACAAGACGCTCACGTTTAAATGCAGCCGACCTGCAATGTGATTGGCTGCCGGAAATAAGAGCGACGGGATTATAGTACATAATATATGTTGTCCTTCATATTTCAAAATGAAAAATTCTAAAACTTTTTAAAGTGAAAACAGTGCTATCTCGTTGAATTCAGCACTATAGTTCCTCAGGTTCGCCATTACTGTTTAGACTGGAGCAGAAAAATCTCTCTTCATAAAAACTTTCGAATTCATCCTCTTCTGGGAAATACTCCCATGACATCACTTAAAATACGATGATCATAACTACTTTATTCTGCGGAGGATAATAAATATTTGTTAATGTCAGAAATGCAATAAAAACATTTTGGCTGAAAATGGACTTGTGTGGCTGTTCAAATGACCGACTCATTTAATCTTATATTTACATGTATTTAATATAATTTTATTTCAGCAAGAAATGTAGCCCAAATCGCCATAAATAGTTGCAAGAGGACGTTTCAAAATAACGACAAAAAACCTCATTTCCACAGTCGCATACAGGACTAATACTATACAGAGTGTCTGATTTAAGACGTTCATTTCTGCTTAGGCAGCCTAAATAGCAGTCGAGACATACCCAAGATATTTAATGATTTTACAAAAGGAATCATTGGTGGATATAATGCCACTGACATCGCTACGTGAATGTTACGAATTTTAGTCTTCGTGTAATCATAATGTTAAACATGTGCAGCCAATAATTTATGTTAACCATTTTCTTTCTACTTTGAGACGATTGTTCTAGTGACATTTGTCGTTGAATATTGTTTCATCGAGTCATTTGCTATTCTTATATTTCCGATAATATTACATAAAGCGCACAGTGATGTATGCAATGGAGGGGAAAGAAACTGCCCAGCCTACCCCATTCTCTCCTGGGTTAGTTGCCTCATGAGTGGTGCCTCTATGGTTTTAACCCAGACCACATATTAACAGATTGATCAGCCTTATGGGCTTTGAAGGCAACAAGTTCGATCAATTTCACTATGCTGCCATCTAGCGACTGCAGAAGAAATCAGATTATAACTCTAATTTGAATTTAATGGAGCAACTGTATTTCCATCCAGCGTTCGTTACCAATCGACAGTGGCGATCCTGGTGGTTGTTCTCTTTCACATGTTGCTGTATATATCATGGGGATGATAAATCTGTTATATACTTGATCAAGTGTATCACATGTGAGGTTCAGATCTGTCTTCGGACAGTTGACTAAACGAAAACATCTCTTGTAGGTGACTTAGGAGTCAACACCATGTCAAAAATAATCTTTCGCATTTCGGAGCGTTGTAAAACATCTATTACTTAAAGTGAGATAATAAAAAAATATTTTCTCAACTTCACTCCTTGTTCCATATGAAAGAATTTCTGCCACTTAGTCTAAAAAAGAATCTTATTCAGACGCTTGTAATGCCCCATTTTGATTATTGCGACTCCTTGCTAACTAATCTAAGTTCATTCTTAGCTGAGAGACTACAACGTGTTCATAATGTGTGCATACGATTCATCTGCAATACTCGTAAATTTGATCATATAACACCTTCCCTCCAGTTATTTTCATGAGTGCGTCTGAAGGAACGAAGAACAATACATTCACTGTCTCTTCTGTTTAGAATCATGCATACTTCTACTCCGAATTATCTGTTATCGCGCTTTCAATTTCTTACAACTCTTCGAAACCGACATCAAGCACTTCTTTCTATCCCTCATCATAGAACGTCTTTATACTCATCTTCCTATACTGTAGAAATACCTCGCCTCTGGAATTCGTTACCTAATGACGTCAGGGACTGCCGGACTTCATCACAATCCAAAATTAAATTGGAAAATTTTGTCTTAATTAATGTTTTTATGTATTGCTAGAAGTATTGATTTGTGTTTTTTTTTCTTTTTCTTTTTTAATCTAGATTAAAATTGCAAGTTTCTTGTTTATGTTAGTTAATTAGTTAGGATACAATTAATTATGATACTTAATCACTCATTTAAAGTTTGTGTGACTGGAACCTGTGTATATTTTGTGTGGCTTTACTATGTATATAGTATATTTTTTTCTCTGTTTATTTCTATTATTATATTTGTATTCCTGGTGTTGTGGAAGAGAAGGTCTGATGGACTTAACTACACCAGAATAAATAAATAAATAAATAAATAAATAAATAAATAAATAAATAAATAAATAAATAATTAAAGTGTAAAAATAACCTGCAACAAAATAAAAATACTAACGTGATGGAAATATTGTGCAAAACATTTTTGCTTAAAATTATAAACAAAATATAAATACGTTTTTATGTTTATTTATAAATGAGAGTAAGTGTTCAAAAAATAACGAAATAAAATTATCATCTAAATAACTATATTTTGAAATTCTAAGCACGACGGAACAAAATGATAGTAGACTTTTTCTTTCATATTACGCAAGAGATTCGTTCCTAGAAAGAAATGTCAATGAAAATCTTAAATCATTCCTTTATCAAACTTGTCTCCATATCTTCTAGGGTTCCTACGCCGACAAACATATTTTGTGTGCAGTGTTAGAATTTTTTCCTTCTGAGACATCTCCCGTAACGCAGAAAACTTCGTGGACGGGAAACGGCCGATAAATTCAGTATTTATTAGTCAATCCACCAGGGGGATAGTGAGGAAAGCGGACGTTAATATGTCACTATAACGTTATTACCAAGACCTGAGTTCCTGCGATCTAAGGAACTCCAATTGGGTTTCCTCAGAGAGTGTTTTAGGACTCCATAAATTTATTTATAAAGAAAGAAAAAGTGTGCAGCTTATACTTTTCTTCTTAGGTGCTGCGTTAGTCCATTATTGTGTTAGTATATCAACACATTTGTACCTATCACATCACAATTCCTGCAGTCTGAAAACTCTCTGAGTTTACTACGTTACACATGTCAAGCATTTATTGTTTAGAACAATGAGACAAATCGTGAATCCAAACAACTATGACTGTGCTACTCAGAAGCCAAACCGCCAAACTCCATCTTTGAATTTTTCTTCTACTGATTGCATACTCTCTTAAAAACAGTAATCTTCCAGTTGTTACACTTAAAAACACACTAACCTCTTATTCATCTGTCGTAAAAAAATATTGTTTTTTTTTCTCGAAAATAATCTAAGTTCGAATTTTAAAGTTAAAGAAACAACAAAAAAAATCTGTTCCTCCATTCACTGTTTGAGTCGCTTAAGAAATTTCTCGCCCCAGCAACTAAAACTTACCCTAGCAATGCCTTTCGTCTCGTTTCTCTTATCTATATTCTAACCACGACGTAAATATCAGATCACTTATCTGTGGCACGTTAAGTATACCTTTTCATAGAACATCTTGTTATTCATTATCTTTTACAGTATCCAACTCGCGACAATGGAATTCCTTGCCACAAAGTATTAGAGACTGCAAGACAATAAACATTTTTAAAAATAGCTTAAAGGATAACCTTCTTAGCAATTCACTCTAATTTTACAGACTTATCGCTCACTGAATATATGGTAACTTCTTTCTTTAGACATGCATCCTGATAGCGCTCTATTTTCAAAATTGTCTCATAATAATCTCTTTCTATTATCTAACATTATTTGAAATATATTAACATTCTATGTATTTTAGTTTAATTCTGCTACACAGTTTGTACTTCACTGTTTAACTAATAGTTCATAGCATTTTTTTGTAATATGTTAGTATTCTGTTTTTTAACTTTTTGTTAAATTTTTAACTGCTTGTATACTTTGTGACCTGGTACAGTGTAAGAGAAGGCCCTATGGCCTTAACTCTGCCAGTATAAATAAAGAATTATTATTATTATTATTATTATTATTATTATTATTATTATTTTACTGTTAAATTCATAAGTAACTCTTGTATACACGTAACTTTTATCTAAATCAAATTGTTGTATTCTTTGTAGCTTTTAAGTTCATACATATGTATGTATATTATTTTTGCTAGTTGAGCGGAAGAAAAGGCCTTACGGTCTTAACTCTACCAGCTAAAATAAATAATAATAATAATAATAATAATAATAATAATAATAATAATAATAATAATAATAATTATTATTATTATTATTATTATTATTATTATTATTATTATTATTATTATTGCAAGAACCTCACAGATATCTTCCTTTTTCAGGAGCCAAAATGATTAATTCCATTAATTAATTCATTATTATAGCAGTAGCTGACAACACTTGCAATGGAACTACAATTTTGGTTATAGAGTTCAGAGGCCAATTTCACTAGCTTCATTTATATTTATAGTGGGTAGATTATCACATATAAAAACTGTGATAACCATAATGAAGTTATTTCAAAGCTCCACAATAAATTAGAATATCATTGACTTAAAATTTCTAGTGCTACCCGTCCATTGTAAATTGACCGGTGTTGATTCCACAAACTAGCAGAGAGCGTCATCCCCCTCCACGGTTGCTTCGTAATAGCCTACAATGTCTTGTATACGAGAGTGGTGACAACAGCGCTCAGCTGTCATGTAACATTGAACGTGTAGCACCAGGACATAGCTACCTCTCGAATGATTACCACTTCGGTGTTATTGAAACTAAAGCGAGGAAGACACAAAACACACTCTCCAGAAGACTGGTAGAATTTAATTCGTCAATGCAGAACAAAGGAATTTTTTTTTTTTTTTTTTTTTTTTTTTTAGATTTACCACGATGATTTTATTTTTACAAAGACTCTTAAAAGATGGAATAATAAACAGCAAGAATACAGTCGACGGTGTACCAGTAAATTGGCTGGAAATGCGATGGATTGGGCTTGAAGAAAGGAGGCTGTCTTACGTGTTATTGTGCAAAACCACGTTTTCCGAAGATTTTCTGTTCCTCGGAGTAAATTTGAAGAAGTCAACAGCAGGTCGCCAAGAGGATTTCGCCAACATAAACCAGAATATCCCATATCAAGTGCCAGTCCAATCATCAAACAACCATAATTACTAAATGAACCTTGTGACCACTCGTGAAACATATAATAATAATAATAATAATAATAATAATAATAATAATAATAATAATAATAATAATAATAATAATAATAATAATTTAATTATTTACAATATTTTATAATATTATTGTAATACTCGTATGTGAATATTGTTCAAAATTAGAAATTGATTACGAATCTCATAGTAACATAGCCTACATATTACAATTTATTGTTGTAACTGGGTCACACCCGAAAAAGCAAGATGCTTGAGGTCGGGTGTAACCAAGAATGAAAACTGGATAGAAGAAAAAGAACAAATGAAATTATTTATTTATTTATTTATTTAATTGTTTTAGAATATTAACGTGCAAAACAACAGCACAAGGCCAATTACAGTTTAGCACGATACAAAACAGAACAAAACAACAAATGATGAGAATGAATGATAGAAATGGCAATGAGATGAAAATACAATCAATATAATAGGCTACATCAATCATTGACCAATGCCACAGAGTAAAATGGCACAAATAATAAAATAGCACAAATAATAATAATAATAATAATAATAATAATAATAATAATAATAATAATATTAACCCATTTTAACCTAGCGTTACCATATGGTAACGCAGTGCAGAAAGCAATATAACTTGCTTCATACCCGTCCTTAATTAATAAAACTGGAATTTTTCTTTGTGAATCCAAGCTACATGATTGGTTCTTTCTTATTACATTATGAAATCACAAATTTATTATACCAGGTGGGCAAGAGCAGCTGCGCGATTTAGATGTTGCTTTCTCAGCAGCAATTTTGGAGAGCAACAAGAAGTAAGATCATTTATTTGTTACTTTGATGAACTTGATTACAATGTTTGTTGTGGTATTTTACTTATTGTTGGTTGAGTATTCGTGTACATCAAGCACAAGTTTACAATCCGTAACATTGTTGTAGATATAATACATTGTTTCTTACGTTACCATATGGTAACGCTACGCTAATATGTTGTCACTCATTCTTTGTGCTCTCTTGCTACTAACAGTAAGATGAAGGAGTTGCAAGAAAGTACAAGCAACAAAAAGAATGTTACAAACAGGTGTGTGGAAGTGCATGAGATACTTGTGGAATTAGAAAACGAAAAATTATAGCATTCTACATACAACCACCAAAGCCCAACTTTGTATCTGACTAGAACTCTGCTGATGTAGAGGGAGCGTGGCATGTTCGACAACCTATGTGGAAGGAAACTGAGTACTGAAGCTGGGGCTATTTTTGGTAATAGCGACAGAACAGGTGGACCAGACGATATTTCTTTTATAGGAGAAGAGGGAATTGAAGAGTAATCTGTGATAGAAAGAGAATGATACTGTCAAAATTGCAATGTGTGGAAATGGTGCCATCAGGGAAACGCAAGTGGATAGGACAGTATGTTATAACAACAGTTCAATCGATTTCTCCAGAGAGAGACAAATTTTATTTTCTTTATAAAAACTCGCTTTATCTATGTAAAAACTGTTTTAGTCCATTCACATGATTGTTAGATGTTGCTATACAAAATGCTTGGAAGCCAAGTAGAAGATCTGGCTCACCATTGAATGAATTAGAATTCAAATGGGAGATTTGAAGACGTCTGGAGCACCCCAAAAGGCAAGGAGAGATCATCTACTTCCAAATACAGCGACATTGGAGCTACGAGACGTTCCAAAAAGTAAGTTTCCCTAGGGCCGTTTGCAGAAATAATATACAATTTTATGGAAAGATTTATTCGAACAGATCCAGGAATTGTTGAGCTATTTTTTCAACATATTTCCACCTGAATTGAGACTTTTTGATACTGTGGAATCAACAGAGAGGTGCAAACGGCTGTCACACACTGGTTCCGATTCCAGGCGGGAGACTTCTACGAGGGACAAAAGTTGATACCACGGTGTGACAAATGTCTCAGTTCCGGTGGGCAATATGTTTAAAAATAATTCAACAATTGCTGTATCTACTCCAATAAATCTTTTCATGAAATTGTGTTTGCTTTCTGTAAACCATTCCGGATATACTTACTTCCTGGACGTCACTCGCAGAACATTTGATTATATAAGATACGATGGAATGGAACAGTAGTGATTCCGATACATGGATGTGCTAGTGAAAGTGCTCTTCTGGCATACAGCTTTCTCAAAATTTGATGTAGGTCTCTGCAGCCCATGTTTTTTTGTCATATCATAAGAAATATTTTACCTTACTACCGAAATATGTGAAAATCACACAAAAATAATGTAAAACGTTATGTTACGAAAATGTATTTTGTTCATATGAGTATATAGCGACAATAAGTCTATTATGTTTATTTGTTCAGGTATTGTGAAAGTAATTTTCTTATTTTTGTATTTTCTGTATTATTTGTATGGAGTGTGGTATTGTGTGGGGCAGAAACGTGGACATTACGACGAAGTGAAGAGAAACGAATAGATGCATTTGAAATGTGAATAAGGAGAAGAATGGAACGTGTTAAGTGGACAGACAATAAGAAATGAAGCCGTGTTGGAAAGAGTGGGTGAAGAAAGAATGATGCTGAAACTGATTAGGAAGAGGAAAAGGAATTGTTTAGGTCACTGGCTGAGAAGATACTGCCTACTGATGGATGCACTGGAAGGAATGGTGAACGGGAGTGAATGGTGAAGAGTTCGGAGCAGAAGAAGATATCAGATGACAGACGTCATGAAGATATATGGATCATATGAAAAGACAAACAGGAAGGCAGAAGATAGGAAACATTGGAGAATGCTGGGTTTGCAATGGAAGATCTGACCTTGGGCAGAACATTGAATGAGTGATGAATATATTATTTGTATGCTAAAGTTCAGTTAAGTTCAATAAATTGCTTGAAAGATGTCATTATAAGGCAATAACTCATTCTTTAAGATTTGACAACATAATGACCTAGCGTTACCATATGGTAACGCCCTGTAATTCCACATATTCGCTTCAACAATAGAAAACAAAAGCATTGTTGTGTTCAATCACATTCATTTAATTAGTCTATAACGAAATAAACGAAAAAATTGACGAAAAATAATTCAGGCTTTTAAGGATTAATAATAATAATAATAATAATAATAATAATAATAATAATAATAATAATAATCACAACTGTGATTAAACTGTTAAATGTAATTACACATAAAGTTTAAAAAGAATAAGAATAAAAACAAAAACTAACAAACCAACGATACCATAGTCTACAGTATACATAAACATACCAAGTTAAGAATACAACATTGTTTAAAATAAATGAAGAGTAAGAATTTACATGATTATAATTTTAAAAACAGTTCAACCACTTGTTTTTTGAATAATGTATTGTTTAATAATTTTAGTTTAGGATTCCTCTTTATAAAATCATCATATAATCTTGGACCGTAATTAGAACTGTGCCTTAGACCTGCTTCAGTCTTACATTTTGGCTCAATGAGGGGGAGCGAAATATTGTACCTTCTTGTGTTGTGGCCATTATCGAATGTTATGAATTTAGCTTGATATTTATGGTAGTGATTCAAAATAGTATACATATAAATTTTCTTTAAATTTAAAACATCAAATTCTTTATATACGAGATGAGTTGGGTGATCAAGTTTTCTTCTTAAACATATTTTAATAATTCTTTTATGTAGTAATATTAATGGGCGAATGGTGAATATAACAAGCAAACGTCAGACAACTACAATGTTAACTGTGATGATTATTCAGAGTGTGTTTTAAGGTGAAATGTAGAATAGAACTTTTCAGTTCACAATAGGACTAACTCTGAAAAAATGTGTTTGTAATATTTTCTTATTAAATGCTTTCCTGTGTTGTGTTTTCAACCGATTTATACATCACTGAATATTATTATTGTCAGAATAATCTTGTAATACTTTCAGATTTTTGTTGTCATTAACGCCGAATTTTCAATGGGCAATTAACTTCAAACTCAATATTTCCCGTTTCATTTTCATTGGAATTAGGCTGTTGGACTTGTCGCACTTCAGCTCAACGTGAAAATTATAAAACAATTTGAACGTTTTTGTTTGAAATAAGAAAATAAATGTAAGCTAGTTAACCTCCCTGCTGCCAAGGTTTTGTGCTACTTATTACTACCAAGGGGGCAATACAATTACTACTTCAAAATCATGATACTTATCTTTATTAAATATTTGAAAGGTTTATGGAAATAAAGGGGATAAGTCCATTATCTGCTAAACAATTTTTTTTTAATCTTTAAAACCATCGAAACATAAGCTTTCAGACACATTCATCAGTTTGAGAAGTAGGCCTATTTGTAACAATTTGGACTAAAAATAATTATAATAAAAATAAATATGCACAATACTACGAGGCGCATCCAGAAAGTAAGTTTCCCGATATTTTTCCCTTGAAAGTAAACGTAATTAGCCGTGTCAATTGCGCATGCGTAACAGATCTATGACGTATCAATCATATGCCAGCCAGACAGGTCCCGCCTGGTGCCAGTAGCGTGGCAGCAGTGTTCCGAAATGGAAGCTCTTATTCCTTCTCCCGCCGCCTACGAGGTTCGGTCGGTGATAAAGTTCTTTAATGCACAACACAACATGCAACGTTTAGGAGCAGCACTGACATTTCTGCAACGGTATCACGATGACGGCGACGAGTTCCTCGACAGGATCGTCACGGACGATGAGACTTGGATTTCGCACTTCACACCGGAAACCAAGTAGCAGTCAATGCATTGGCGGCATAGTGGATCTCCGGTCAGCACGAAATTCAAACAGACGCTGTCGGTACGGAAAGTGATGTGCACGGTGTTCTGGGACAGGAAGGGCATTCTGCTCATTGACTTCCTTCCAAGAGGTGAAACAGTGAACGCTGACCGTTACTGTGAAACACTGCGAAAATTGCGACCGACATGCCATTCAAAACAAGAGGCGTGGAATGCTTACTGCAGGTGTTGTGCTCCTCCATGACAATTCTCGTCCACATACGGCTCGGCGCACAGCAGCTGTTTTGACGGAATTTGGCTGGGAGTTGTTTCATCATCCACCCTACAGTCCTGATCTTACTCCCAGCGATTTTCACGTTTTCTTGCACCTCAAGAAATTCCTGTCCTCCGGTAAGCGTTTTGGCAACGACGAAGAGCTGAAGACGTCTGTCACACGCTGGTTCCATTCACAGGCGGCAGAGTTCTACGACAGAGGGTTACAAAAGTTGATCCCACGATACGACAAGTGTCTCAATTCTGATGATGGCTATGTTGAAAAATAGCTGAAACTTTTCTGTACCTGTTGCCAATAAATGTTTTCCTGACAGTGTGTTCTTTTTTTTTTAATGGGGAAACTTACTTTCTGGATGCGCCTCATATTAGGTCTTTTATGTTTAAAATCGTTCTCCTCAAAAACTACTTATACATGTGGACTTATACTCTTTATTTCCCTTACTAATATTAACAATGCATATATTATTGACTATGGACCTACAGAAAATTAAAAAATATAAAACAATTTTCCACTTTTTAAAAATACAAGGCGATTCGAAAGTCCCGTCACATTTTGTTAAAAACATGTACCAAAATTAATGAACTTCAGATATGTTATTTGCGACACTATCACAAAACATACCAGTAAAGATAAACTTGCCTACTTTCCACTTGAAGGCAAAGTCCTAAACACCATATAATTTTTACAGGCTGGAAAACGCAGCTACAAGCAATGAAAGTCACAATATTATAAAAGAAATTGTAAATCAGTTCGGTTACCGTATTTGTTGAAATTAAAACATTCAGATACAATGTATTCGACCATGAACATCTCCAAGTCATTTGCTTATAATAAAATACAATTTAAAAAAATCGTTAAAAATAATAAAGATAAATAAAAATATAAATCTAAGACAATAAATTTTAGTTTTTTGCTGAAATTAAAGTACAGTGGAAACTCTTAAGTTCGACAAAAAAACAAGTTCGACATTCCATAATTCGACTGCTTACGTAGGACAAATAGTCACGCCCCTATACGGGCACAAAGAAATGGGTTTGCCATTTGAATGGGAATTGGTTCTGTGTCTTGTAGTGATACTTTTGTTAAAGGAAAACAGAATATTTTATGGATTAAGACATCCATACTTAATCACTGACTTAAAATTAATGAACTCTTCTTGTTCTATTTGAGAATTGTGCCGTTTGTGAGACGGAACTGTCGAAACCCATTGTGGTACTAGAAGCGCATACACAAGTCTCGGGACGGGCATGATATGCAAGTACAGTACTGTATTCGTTGATGGATAACCAATAAGAATTTGTATTCCTTTCACCTGCCACACCCACTACCCTTATTGGACTGAACTTTCAATTCAGTTTAGTCGAACTTAGGAGAGTCCACTGTATATGAACACCACCTATACTACAATGAATATCTCGGAAAACGCTCTACTAATAATTGAGCCGTTCAGAGCAAAAGTGGTATAAGTCAAAATTGGATAATGAGGTTTAAAGTAAAAATTCTGTAAAATACAGCGCAAAGTAGCAATTAAAATGTCGTTCTTGCTATCCACTAACTACTAATAGTTTAAATAAAGTGAATATTAATTGCTACTTTGCGCTGTATTTTACAGAATGTTTACTTCAACCCTCATTACCCATTCTTGACTTACACCACTTCTGCTCTGAACGGCTCAATTATATTATAACAAAATAACTTTCATAATAACCATAAAACACAGAAACAAAAATTAAAAAAAAAAATTGAAGCAAAGGTCATGATACTCATGACAATATATATTAAAATATTATTAATAATGGTATGAATAACAGAAAATAAAAAATTGGAAGCAGATAAGCTCAAAAATTTTCAAAAATTAACTTACAAATTGAATTTCATATTCTGGAAATTTCATGACACAGACTACCAAAGGGGTAACAAGATCACCCCACTTAAGTAACGCGAATTACTTATTACTTACTTACTCACTTACTGGCTTTTAAGGAACCCGGAGGTTCATTGCCGCCCTCATATAAGCCCGCCATTGGTCCCTATCCTGAGCAAGATTAATCCATTCTCTATCATCATATCCCACCTCCCTCAAATCCATTTTTATATTATCTTCCCATCTACGTCTCGGCCTCCCTAAAGGTCTTTTTCCCTCCGGCCTCCCAACTAACACTCTATATGCATTTCTGGATTCGCCCATACGTGCTACATGCCCTGCCCATCTCAAACGTCTGGATTTAATGATCCTAATTATGTCAGGTGAAGAATACAATGCGTGCAGTTCTGTGTTTTGTAACTTTATCCATTCTCCTGAAACGTCATCCCTCTTAGCCCCAAATATTTTCCCAAGCAGCATATTCTTAAACACCCTTAACCTATGTTCCTCTGTCAAAGTGAAAGTCCAAGTTTCACAACCATACAGAACAACCAGTAATATAACTGTTTTATAAATTATAACTTTCAGATTTTTTGACAGCAGACTAAATGACAAAAGCTTCTCAACCGAATAATAACAGGCATTTCCCATATTTATTCTGTGTTTAATTTCCTCCCAAGTATCATTTATATTTGTTGCTGTTGCTCCAAGATATTTGAAATTCTCCACCTCTTCGAAAGATAAATTTCCAATTCTTATATTTCCATGTCGTACAATATTCTTGTCACGAGACATAATCATATACTTAGTCTTTTCGGGATTTACTTCCAAACCTATCTCTTTACTTGCTTCCAGTAAAATTCCCGTATTTTCCCTAATTGTTTGTGGATTTTCTCCTAACATATTCACGTCATCCGCATAGACAAGCAGCTGATGTAACCCATTCAATTCAAAACCCTCTCTGTTATCCTGAACTTTCCTAATGGCATACTCTAGAGCAAAGTTAAAAAGTAAAGGTGATAGTGCATTTCGTTGCTTTAGCCCACAGTGAATTGGAAAAGCATCTGGCAGAAACTGACCTATACGAAGTCTGCTGTACGTATTACTTATTAAAGTACATTAATTATTATTTATGTTATTCTTAATTCAAAATGTTAGTGGGTATATATGGGACAAATACATAGAATTTCAAAAATAGAAATGGAAGAAAATGAATAATATTGAACAATCACCAGTGGGGTAATCCCTGTTACCCCCTTCGTAGCAGGAGCGTTAATAACTATGTATTTTAACAATGGGATGCACCCGAAAAAACAGTACACATTATTTCCTAAAAATGCCACTGAAATGTCTGACAGAGATAACAAAATGGTTACTTGAAAATCGTGTTTTACGTTGAAATGAATGCACACTGCAAATTCGAACATCGTCGGTGTGGTTTGTGTGGCATGCGGGTAGGTTTCTAAGTGCCCTCATCTCCTCACGAAATGTAAGGAAAGTTGACTTAGAAGCTTCCCACAACGAAGAGACGACTCAGTTTTAAATCAAATAATACGGAATGTCGCTTCGGCTTACTGACAAACACAACAACTATCAGATTTCTGACGTAATTCAACTTTGGTTTAACTGACAAGAGCGGGTCGCACTCTAAAAACACGATAAAAGCGAGGTTCAAGAGCAGGATCAAACCTACTAGTTCACAGCCGTGTTTAACCCTTTGAGTGCTAATCACGATTACATAGAGATTTTATGATTTTTCTAGAAGTAACAACCACGATCTAATATATAGTGTGTTTAAAAAATACGGGGCATAATTTCAGGAATGTATTTCCCACATGTAGACAATCAAAATAGTTCATTACAACATGTGTCCGGAAATGCTTTATTTCCGAGTTATGGCCTTCACAACATTGAAATTCACCGGAACCATACCTCATGTTTTAGAAGACACTCCACTGATCAATCGTCAACACATTCACTTCTTGCATGATGGCGCTCCTGCACACTTCAGTCGTACGGCTCGCCGGTACTTGGATCGAAGGTTTCCTGATCGATGGATAGGTAGAGGTGGCTCAATTGCTTGGCCTCCACGCTCACCTGATCTGAACCCTCTCGATTTCTACTTGTGGGGCAATTTAAAATCATTGGTTTATTCGTCTCCGGTGCCTGATTTGGAATCCCTTCGAAATCGAATTGTGGCATGTTCTGAGGACATACGCAATACTCCTGGAGTTTGGGATCGTGTTCGCAGGTCAATGAGACATCGATGTGAGGTCTGTATTCAAGCAGGAGGTGGACATTTTGAACATATTCTGTAATGACAACGACAACGACCACGTTCCGGTGAATTTCAATGTTGTGAAGGCCATAACTCGGAAATGCAGCATTTCCGGACACATGTTGTAATGAACTATTTTGATTGTCTACACGTGAATTCGTTGATGTCCATGGTGTATCCCTCAACTTTATTAATTCTTGTTCTTGAATGCCAATGCGGGTCATATTTGAAAGTGCTGTGCATCGACTGGAGTGGTTTGTAATTTTCTGTTTTTTGACGTCCAGACCAGTGCAGTTTGAAATGTTTGCAAACAAAGAAACAAATGCTAGGGTAGTGATAAAAATAAACAAATGCTAGGGATGCGATAAAATTAAACAAATGCTAGGGACGCGATAAAATTGTGCGATAAGCAGCCATGATTGGTTGAAAGACGTCCTTTCGTACCGTTTTATTCGTCAAAAATAGTGTGACGTAGTAAAAGCGTAATAGTCAATTTAAACTTTGATTTTCCCCCTTTACAATAGTATACTAATTAAATACTAAAATTATACTGTATTTAGGTTAATTTTTCGTCTCTTTTATTTTTCTGAAGAAGGGGTATAGTATATGTACACGATTCCTCTAGAATCATAACTCACAATATCTAATAACTATTTTCTTTAGCAAGTAAGCAAAAACCTACATTTCACTAATTACCATTTGGCAATAATTATTTTAAATATAACATCTATTATAATTCTGAATATTAATGTCTCTTTTAAGTAAAATCGTTTGTTTTATATATGTATATGAATTATTTTTAGTAGGTTATTTTGCGACGCTTTATCAATATCTTAGGTTATTTAGCGACTGAATGAGATGAAGTGATAATGCCGGTGAAATAAGTCCGGGATCCAGAACCGAAAGTTGCCCAGCATTTGCTCGTATTGGGTTGAGGGAAAACCCCGGAAAAAACCTCAACCAGGTAACTTGCCCCGATCGGGAATCGAACCCGGGCCACCTGGTTTTGCGGGCAGACGCTCTAGCCTTTACTCCACAGGTGTGGACTTTATGAATTATTAAACAGCAAATTATTTCTCTCCAGAATCACTCACCCGACGTTTTCAGTCATTACACTCACGATGTATAGAAAATGCACAAGAAATTGGTAAAGCTGAAAATTTAACCCTCAACGCATTCCGTGGTGTAGTGACTATTATGCATTGCAAAATATTAGCTCAAGGTCGAGTAGAGGTTCAGGATTCGAGCACGGCTGAAATCGATGTACTTTTAAAATATGACAAAATATTAATAACATGGCTTCTTTCTGAAAGGTATTTATCCACCAGCACTGTAACTGGTGATAGCAAGGTAGTTATTTGGTATGATGTGAACGACGATTCGCCATCGTTTGCCTGATATTCGTCTTACGTTTGAGAAAAATCTCGGAAAAATCTCAACCAGGTAATAAATCCAAGCCAGAATCGAACCCAAGCTCGAGTGTAAACTCGGATGAGCTACGGAGGTGGCCCTCATCGAGTGCCCGTTTTTGAGTGCTTCTGTGGGGCATGGTACCGATTAAAAATCTATAGTGTTTTGTGAAAAAGGAATAAAAATGTTCGTCTCTTATACTCCGCAGCAGTGATCTTCAGCTTGTTTGACTCGCCTCGGTTTGCCCTTTTCTCTATTGTGTTCGCCTTTAATTCTACATTTTCTCAACGATTGAATTTCGAGGCAATTTGAAAGTTCACAAATATTAACGACTACTTTTCAAAAGTTGATATTCTAATATAACTCTAAAAATTTATTTCGTATCCATTTAGTCGATCTCGTCGCGCTAGATGGGTCGACACCTCAAATGTTCAGATCGGGTAATAACTTACGAAGTTATGCGCATTTAATTACCGCCTGAACGCAGTTTTCTAGGCACGTTTTACCCCAGAAGTCTTGCCGGCCATTCCGATCGGTTTAGCACAGTTACCAGGACTCTACCTACACAACAGTAGCCTCTAATGTTCGTTTGGCTTTATTTATTTGTAAAAAATTTAAAACCGATTCTAATATAACACTTTCTTGAACATTGTTAGAGAGCGGTTGGTGATATACCGTATCGAACAGAATAATGTAGTTAGTTATGCGTCAAATTATGAGCTTTTACGCTCTATGGAAACAATGGTTGTGTTTTTTTTAATTCTGTAGGTAATAATCTTAAGGTTCAAGTATCGTGATGGCCACATAAGCGTATAGATAATTATACAGTATGGACACTTCGCTTCGGTACCTTTGATGTAGCAGGACTGATTTCAATGACCTTCAAACCAGTTTGAGCGTGAGATTCTGCTTTCTCTCAGAAGTTTGCACTGACATCACACAAGCTAGCAGTCGACACAGCGGAAATATAACACATAGAATTAATACATCTAGGCACATTATGTATTCAAATAAAATAAATTGGACCGATGAAATAATATATCCGTCATTAAATGTAATGTCTAGAATCTAGAGTTCCTTTATAATGACAGTTGACACGTTGACCCCAACAACAATTAAAATCTGTAAAAATTCCTATAAGAATCAAAAACCTACATACCTATATTATATTGTATACAAATATTAAACGAATTTGATACATAAATAATTGATTAAACGGCGATCTTACTCGTGTTAATTGTGTAAGCATGTGCGTGTTACAGCTGTTTCGGTGCTTCTTCACACCATCCTCAGAATCTACTAGATCTCGGCATCATCTCGAACTTCGCTGTCTGTTGTGTGTGTGCGTTCGATTGTTGAAAAGTGTTCAAATGTGGTGTCAAATAGTGTGTGTGTTCTGAAATTGATCAGAGTGTGTTTTAGTGTGTCTGTATATATCATATTGTTCTAGTGTGTTGAGTTTTTGGTTTTTGGGTTGTATGTGTAGGATTTCCATGTCTGTATTTATGTTATTGTATGTGTGGTTAGCATTAGTTATGTGTTCGGCATATGTAGATGTATTGTGTCCTCTGGTTATTGCTTTAATGTGTTGTTTGTATCGAGTTTGGAATGATCTGCCTGTCTGTCCAATGTAGAAACTTCCGCAACTATTGCATGTGAGTTTGTATACGCCAGTGTGGTTGTATTTATTTGTTTGTGTTGTTTGTGTGTTGAGATATCTTTGTAGTGTGTTTTCTGTTCTGTATGCTATGTTGTATTTCTGTTTTCTGAATGAAGACAGCTGTAAGCCGCACATGCTTACACAATTAACACGAGTAAGATCGCCATTTAATCAATTATATATATTCAAGTGTTAAAAGTATTGTACGAAAGATTCAACATGGATTGATACATAATTTTATAATGTATTATATTATTTTATAATTTAATTTATTATACACATAAAATATAAAAAATTATTATTACAACTAGTCTGTCATTGAGAAATAAGGAAAAGCTGTTAACTTGAATTTATTTGAAGCAAAGAGTTACTGACTTATGCAATAAGGTAGGCGATGTTTGAATCCTGTGTCTCAACTACACTCAATTATTATCTTAGCATGTGCTCGATTACACTAACCTCTAGCGCTTGAAAGTGGAACTAAACGCCGACGCACAGAGAAAAAAAAAGACAGGAAAATTCGCTTTGTGTCCATTCTATATAATCCCTATTCGCTAGCCACATATTAAGAGTTCCACAGTGTCGTCGTCTGACATAAGGTTTGGAAACCGTCACAGGAAAAATGCGTAAAAGTGTCGTTGGCGTAGCTACGTTAAAACACATGTTATGCAGATAATACTTCTCTAGAGAAGAAACTGGTCACTTGGGAACAGTAAAGGTGAGTGGACGTACAGTTCAACATCACAGATATGTGTGAACGTGACTGCCCACACTTCATGTTTCACAGAGGAGACCTTACTTTGTTTGAAGTTTACAGGGGCGAGAGAGCGACGCTAAATGTTGTTTTCACACTATGGCTACAAGCCCTGCATATCCCGTGTTCATTCCTGGCAAGTAAAGTGAAGATTAACCTCCGTCTCTTTGAAGCTGGGTTACAATCCCTTCTCTCACATTTACTGTGTTGTCTCAAGCGGCAAATTTCTGTCATGCAAATGTTACATTGGAATCTCGTTAAACCGAAGCTCCTCGACTCATCCGTGATCTAGTGGTTATGTTACACTTCACTAGATCGGAGGTTACCGAGTTCAAATCTGGCCGTGAGAAATTTACTTTTAAAAGTGATAAAATTTCTTAGCATAGCTTTCTTCAGAAGGGATGTAAAGCTGGGAGATAAGTAGCAGGTTTATGGCACATAAAATTATTACCATTATTATTAATATTATTATTATTATTATTATTATTATTATTACTTACTTACTTACTGGCGTCCACAACTATGGAGTAACGGTCAGCGCGTCTAGCCGCGAAACCAGGTGGCCCGGGTTCGAATCCCGGTAGGGGCAAGTTATCTGGTTGAGGTTTTTTCCGGGGTTTTCCCTCAACCCAATACGAGCAAATGCTGGGTAACTTTCGGTGTTCGACCCCGGACTCATTTCACCGGCATTATCACCTTCATATCATTCAGACGCTAAATAACCTAGATGTTGATACAGCGTCGTAAAATAACCCAATAAAATAAAAAAAAATACTTACTGGCTTTTAAGGAACCCGGAGGTTCATTGCCGCTCTCACATAAGCCCGCCATTGGTCCCTATCCTGAGCAAGATTAATCCAGTCTCTATCATCATATCCCACCTCCCTCAAATCCATTTTAATATTATCTTCCCTTCTACGTCCCGGCCTTCCCAAAGGTCTTTTCCCCTCTGGCCTCCCAACTAACACTCTATATGCATTTCTGGATTCGCCCATACGTGCTACATGCTCTGCGCATCTCAAACGTATAGATTTAATGTTCCTAATTATGTCAGGTGAATGATACAATGCGTGCAGCTCTGCGTTGTGTAACTTTCTCCATTCTCCTGTAACTTCATCCCTTTTAGCTCCAAATATTTTCCTAAGAACCTTATTCTCAAAAACCCTCAATCTCTGTTCCTCTCTCAAAGTGAGAGTTCAAGTTTCACAGCCATACAGAACAACCGGTAATATAACTGTTTTATAAATTCTAACTTTCAGATTTTTTGACAGCAAACTAGATGACAAAAGCTTCTCAACCGAATAACAACACGCATTTCCTATATTTATTCTGCGTTTAATTTCCTCCCGAGTGTCATTTATATTTGTTACTGTTGCTCCAAGATATTTGAATTTTTCCACCTCTTCGAAGTATAAATCTCCAACTTTTATAGTTCCATTTCGTACAATATTCTGATCACGAGACATAATCATATACTGAGTCTTTTCATTATTATTATTATTATTATTATTATTATTATTATTATTATTATTATTATTACAGGACAGCGTTCTGGGGCATTACTCTTTATAATATACGTAAATGACATGCCATAATATTACATCAAATGTGAGGCTTTCTGCAGACGACTGCATTATCTATAGAAAGATTAGAAATAATTCAGATGTGGATGCTATTCAAACAGACTTGAATAAAATTTATAACTGGACGTTAAAGCATAGGATGAAAATAAATGGTTCTAAAAGTAAATCTAGGCTATAACATTTTGTAAAACACGAGAGGAAACTAGTTTTAATTACGAATTCAGTGGTGTTGTAATTCCGCAAGAACAATGTTGTAAATACCTAGGAGTGTATTTAAACTCCGAACTTTCTTGGGGAGAGCATGTTGACAATATTACGGGTGAAGCATGGAAGGCACTTCACTTTATTATGAGAATCTTGAGAAAGGCTAGCCCCAAATCGAGGGAAATAGCATATCTAACGTTAGTGCGACCGTTAATGGAATACGGAACTACATGTTGGGATCCCTATAGAATATATCAGGTAAATTCCTTAGAAAGAATCAAGTATAGGGCAGCGAAATTGGTTAAAGGTAAAAGAGAAGATGGAAACGAAATGACAAAAGAACTTAAATGGGAAACTTTGGAAAACAGACGTAGGAAAACTAGAATAACATCATTATATAGAGCACATCTAGGTCAGAAAGCATGGGTAGACATAACGGCTCGGTTAGAAAAGCCAACGTACTATGGTTGGAATGATCATGATTTTAAAATCAAATGTAGGAAACAGAAAACGGATGTAGGTAAATTCTCATTTTTAAATAGAACTATAAATGATTGGAATGACCTACCTGCAACGGTCTTTGAGGGCTGTCCTTCCTTAAGGAGTTTCAAGGATAATTAAAAAAGTTGTGTATCAAGTGCAAATTAAAATTAAGGTGACATTTAACATTTAATTTTTTAAGGTGACATGTATTTATTTAGCCTGACGAGTTACTCCCTTGGTTTGAATTTTAAATTATTTAAAAATGCGTGTAAGAGGGCCTTATACTAGAAATAGTTAGCTTAAATGTAGTTCTGTTTATAAGTATGCATAAGGGTGTAATTATTTGTCTTATTTGAGCTGTTGCATCAGTGAAGCGTGGTGAGTCAGTGAAGTTATGGTTTTACAGTGCAGTGAATAGTTCCGATCAATGATAATTTACAGCGTCAATGAAATGTGTTCTATAGTGTCAGTGAAATGTGTTATAGTGTGTCAGTGAAATGTGTTATAGTGTCAGTGAAATGTGTTCTAAAGTGTCAGTGAAATGCGTCATACTGCCACTACAGTGAGTGAGATGAGATTAAAGTGAAAGACTGTTGAAAATTATGTAGGGCCTATACATATGTAGGTTGTATTGTAAAATTAGGTTATTTTATGTTTTATTAATAATTGTAATTATTGTGTTAAATTGTATTGTGTATTCTTATTGTATTGTGTATGTAACTGTATTGTGTATTGCATAATTTTATTGTGTATTGCTTATATTGTGTATACCACTGCCACCCGGTGCTTGCCCACTTGCAGTGTGAATAAATACATACATTATTATTAATCGTTATTATCACTGTCTTTTAAAAGATAACTTTTTCTGCACAATTATTAACTAGCGTGCATACGAATATAATTATCCTGCTTCTGCTGGAAGATAACGTTATTACTGCCCACAATTCTACTACAAGCAAATCACTGGAGGACGCAGTCGTCGACACAGTATCGTCCCCTCAATCAGATCAGCACTTCACATCCCTACTGCCCCACCATTGCTCATTTTATTTTGACACCGGCATTATGGGTAAATCTGATTCTATCGTATTGAGACGTCTTCGTACTTCTTTAGAAAATGATGGATGCGTCACACTTGCTCACTCTCTCTACGTGTCCCACAAATTGCTTACAGACGCGACTTCACTTTGGAGTTGCGGTTTTGAATTAGTGGCACGAAACCTGATTCGTTCAAAGGTTTGAATCAAATCTGTATGTGTCGCTTCAGAAAACGGTTCTAGATCATATTCAGGAAGGGAAATAATATGCGAGAATTCCAGGGGAAAAATATACTATTTCATAAATTATTGAATCATGCAGAACACACCTCGCAACATAAAGATAAGGTGTAGTAAATAATTAAGACATGTAGTTATTGTTAATTAGTGTATTATTATTATTGTTTATTATTATTATTATTATTATTATTATTATTATTATTATTATTATTACAGTAGCGTGCAAATTAATCCGAACACGACATATTTTTACATTTTCTGTCATTGTTGGCCTCACAGCTGCTCATACCGCTTTAATTTACATCTATAGTACGTGTAATTCCGTTGTTGAAGGTCTGTCATTATTTTTTTATAATATGTGACATTTTGCCTGTCGTTTTGTACTTATAAGCATTTCAGTTGTGTTGAAGACTCAATACTGCAATCCTGTGTACATTCTGTCGTCTTCACAAATGGATACAACTCCACGAAAACGGTCTAAAATTATAACATTAGCAGAGCATTCTTCTATGACACAGAGGCAAATTGCTGCAGAATGTCACATCGGTTTGGTTACTGTTAATTCGATCATAAACCGATACAGGGAGACTGGATCCATCACACCCCAGAAAAAGGGGAACTGTGGCCGGAAAAGGAAGACTTCACCTGCAGATGATCGTTTGTCAGGAAAAGTAAATTAAATCCTAGACTAACTGCTGTCGACTTAACCCGCGAGTTAATGGCTACCACTGGGGCGAATATTCACGTCGCAACAGTGCGGCGTAGGTTTTTGGAAGCTGGACGAAGGGCTCGTGAGCCTATTAAGAAGCAACTGCTAACCCCTGTTATGTGCAAAAAACGCTTACGCTTAACGTGGGCAAAATTACATCAACATTGGACAGTGAATGACTGGAAGAATGTACTTTTTTCCGATGAGTCTCATTTCGAGGTCCACGGCCACCGTGTTTCTTACGTACGGAAAGGATCCGAAAAAATAACAGCAGCTCATCTGCAACAAGCATCCAAATACCCCCCTAAAGTAATGTTTTGGGGATGTTTTACACATGAAGGGCCTGGAGCATTAATACCTATCAAGGGAATGATGAATTCTGACAAATATATTCATTCATTGGAAACCAGAATCGTACCCCAGCTGCAAAAATCATTTCCGGATGGCAGAGGTGTATTCCAACAAGACCTGGCACCATGCCATACGTCTCGAAAAACTACAGAATTCTTCAACAAGAAGAATATTCAGGTACTCCCCTGGCCAGGCAACTCACCCGACATCAACCCCATTGAGAACTTGTGGTCAATTTGCAAAAGAAGAATGCAAAAATGGATTGTTCTACATAGGAGAAGATGATTTCTGCCCTCATTGGTGTATGGTTTCGCGATGAAGAAATGAAGAATATTTGTGGGAAATTAGTGGAATCCATGCCAAATCGTCTCAGAGTTGTTATTAGGAACAAGGGAGGCCACATAGATTACTGAGGTATGTCTTAGATCCTTTTTTTATCCCGTTTGAGTGTTTTTGCATAAGTAATTACGTTGTTCGGATTAATTTGCACGCTACTGTATTATTATTATTATTATTATTATTATTATTATTATTATTATTTCAGTACGTAGCATTGTGATTTTTGCCTCTTTGGTGATAACTGGTATTAGTTGGCAACACTGAAGAGACGGCCAAATTAGACTTTTAGGAACTAAAATTACGTGATTCTCAATATACTCTATGGCGTGACAGCCCACGAAGGGCCAGGGCCTATCGGCCGACTACATTAGTGCGGTTAGCACGATGATCCCCCTAGCCGTTGTAGCTTGTTTTTGAAACGAGATTTCGCTGTCATACCTTACCAAATTTATCACGATCCTGTGTTGGCACCGCTTCCATACACTGGCCAAAATTTCATAAGAAAATTCCTATCCCAAGAGGATGGAAGCTAGCACTCATTCCTTAATGCAAGACCAGGATAATGCCTTAGGCCACGATGCTACGGCGTGAAACAGTACTAAATGCAGCACGTATGCTTCCATTACAGCATGTGTTATGGAGCTGTCATTTTCATCGTACGAAACAATATTAGCCTATTGTGTTACATGTGCTCTTTAGAGGTCCCTTGTGATCCTTTGATCCTCTATCGGAATATAATGTAATTTTCATTAATTATTATGACTGTTCTGTTTAACTTTGTGTTTGTAATGCAACAAATAATCCAGAAAAGAACATAATTTAATCTCCAAACATATATAATGTTTGTGGATTATGGAAAAGCCTTTGACATAATTTTAAGAAATAAGTTATGGAATATACTGTATAAAGAAAAATATCCAACACACCTAGTGAAAACTATTAAAAGCATATACGAGACGAGAATATCAGTAAGAATAGGAAACAAGACAAGTGACACAATAATTGTAAATCAGGGTGTTAAAAAAGGCTGCCCGCTATCCTCAATATTATTATGTACATATAAAGCCACAGAATAATGGCAGAATAAAAGAATAAAATAACAATCAGTATAAATATAGTCACGATATTATTGATGTCCATGCTTTTTGATTACGATCAGATATTGATGGCAGAATCGGAGGATGGCTGACAGATGGCAGCTTATCAACTACTTATTAGGAATGGAAAAAGAATGGCTTTTAAAAGAATTGACCACAGAAGAAATAAAATAGTTTTAAATCATGAACACATAAAAATGTATACTCATTTAATTATTTTGCCTGCAATATATCCTACTTCAAAGAACAAGATGTCATAAATAAAATGAGTAAATTTAAAGAGATATGTGGAACAATACGAAGGACCTCAAAAATAAAACAATGTTGGACAAAATCAAAATTTTATAAAACATTGGCTGTCTCACTATTAATTTATGGTTCAGAAAATAGGTCTATAAACCGAGTAACTAAGAACAAAATTGAAATCAGTGAAATGAAATTCGTTGGAAGTGTTGGTCTGACTTTTTAGAACATCAAAAGAATAAAACTATAAGAAAATAAATACTTTTAATTTGACTCAAACAATATACAAGAAATATATAATTGGTACCAACCTAAGAAGAATGAATGACGACCGGTTACCTGACGTAATACTGGAATATGAACCGAGAGGACACAGAAATGAAGGTAGACCCAGATCAAGATGGATAGACGACTTAAACTTCGAAGACGGAACAGGCCAATAGGCCTAATCCCATTGGTAGATGATGATGATGATGATGATAATGATGACTGTAATTGTTTGCATTTGTTGCATTTTATATTTGCTATATGGCAGGATGGAAGAAAAGGCCCTATGGCCTTTATACTGTCAGATTAAATAAATAAATAAATAAATAAATAAATAAATAAATAAATAAATAAATAAATAAATAAATAAGAAAAACATTACATAAGTAAATAATTAAGTTAGTCAGAAAGTAAGTAAATAAATAAATAGTATTTCCAATGTTTTGCGACAAAATATAGAAATTTTCTTGTGTTGTCCTGTAACCAATGTTGAGGTGAGGCAATGTAAGACATATTCTTGCTTCCGTTCATTGTAAAAATTGAGTTACCTTATAAAAGTCTTACGTTCAAATATGAACTTAATGTTGTTGAAGGACAGTTTAAGTAAACAGATTTAGTGTATATCATTTAGTAGCATATTTTATATTTATTTATACTAAACTGAGTACTTAGGCCTATATAAAACATAAAAAATGATAAAGAGAAAATATTTGGGGTTTCATTACAAGCCGGATTTGGTGCAATAATCTGATCCTTCGTGATCTACTCATATAAGCCTTGTTGATTTCTGGATGTGAAGTGATTTAAAAGTGAACGTTTTTCATCTCCCGTTTAATGTGGAAGATATGAATCGATCAACAAGTCTGGAAATTCAAATTATATCTCTGAAATTTTATGAATCGTGTTATGTTCTCTAGCGCAATCACCTAAGAAGGAAATGGTGACCATATATACAGGGACATCATTTTATTTTTATTCAATTTTTATTGTACCTGAGTTTTTTAATGTACTTCACTCCCAACCTTTCTACTAATGAAGTTCAACAGTCCTCCACATAGATCCAAGACCGCATATACAATCATAGTAGTCTTACGGTCATAGTAAACAGTACGTTCCAAAAATATGTTCGCGTTTTCCAGTGACGAAAGGGCTTTCAATATTCAATCATTTTCGCACAGATACTGTTGTCCATTTGCCTACGTCGTATCCCGGTTTACCCCACCAGATTTTATTCGCCAGCTAGTGGCTGGGCTGTCTTAGCCCTTTTCTGAGAACATTAATTTCTGTTAGGAATTGGACGTCTACGTAATATTATACAACTGTTTAAAATAACTTAAATAGTAGGGCCTCGTTAAGTAATTAACTGTCACGTGATTTCCTCCCTTTCTACGACCCTGCGACATAACCACTTGGACGGACAGTAGATAGCATATCTGAGTAATTTTATCTTTTCGGATCGAGCAGAAGTGAAGATTGAATTTACAGTAGCCTACGTAAGGTACTCTTTTAAAACAGTTATATTACCGGCTGTTCTCTATGGTTGTGGAACTTGGACTCTTACTTTGAGAGAGGAACAGAGATTAAGGGTATTTGAGAATAAGGTTCCTATGAAAATATTTGGGGCTAAGAGGGATGAAAATGATCAAACTCAAAAGCGTAATATTTCCTAGTTTACGTAAATGCATGAACTACTTTTCTTCCCTCCTATACCTAGTAAAGTGATTTGTTTGTATATTACGCCAGTATCGTCGAACTTCAGTCGTGGAAGGGGGTAGCAAACGGCGTTGACCCAGAGGTATAGGCAAGTTAATATTAAAAATGTTAGTAAAAATAAAATGATGTTCCTGTATATTTGTTAAGTGAGGATGTTTGTATTAATAAAAGCTATTTTCTGTGACAAAATTGGTCTTATGTTAACAATTTTTCAGTGTATCGAAAAGTGGCACAATTTCTGAACAACCATATTTTAATAATTCCTTGTCATCTGTCGTACTTCGCCTACTCTATTAGTCCTTATTTCCGAAGTAGACGCAATAACCCTGGTATATTGTTTGAGTCCTATATTACGGTAGGGTAATAAAAATACTGCGACCCCATGCTCGAAATATGATTACCGCATGAGCTACACGACAATGATGGAATTTCAATTACTAGGAACAACGGGCTCGAATAAATCTGGTGGCTAACAATTAACGAACTCAATTTTCAAAACAACTTATTAAATAATTTGTACACAGGTTCCATTTACATGCATTATTTTGGAAATATAAAAGAGCATTGTCAGACATGTCGGCAACGACCTGAAAATAGACCTTTCTCTCATTACCAACAGGGAGCACTGCTTTGTTCTCATCATAGACTGAACATATTACAGCAGTGGCGGCTCCTGGCCGAAACGTTTGGGACGCTCGGTTATTAAAACATTTTTCACTTTAAGGTAATATATACACCCTCAAAACGCAAAAAATGATGAAAAATTAGAATTTTCAAAATATGACTATTTTAATAGAGAATTTTCTCCCCTTTAATTTGATATAAGAATTTTCGATTTGTGCCTTATGGTTTTTCAGATAAGTCCCATTTTCCAAAATTCTGCGTCATCAGCCACGGTCACTTCTACGAAGATTACTACAAAAGTAATGCAGAACATTTTTTTAAATTTATTTTTTATTCTACACCTTTACAATTTATGGAGGTCATAGATACATCCTTCCCCCTTGCATTCAAATTTAATTTAAATCGTTCCCGTGAGTGGCGCCAGAGTAGCTCAGACGTGTTGGTTCAGACTTTTATCGTGCAGGTATACAGGCCCTCATTCCAAGGTGGCGTAAGGCAGTTGAAAGGTGCGGGGATTATGTGGAAAAGTGATGTATTGTTCCTGAAGGATGTATCTACATTCTATGAAAATAGCAAAGCTGTAGGATAAAAATGTAACTTTTAAATAAATATTGTGGATTACTTTTGGAGTGATCCTCGTAGCAGTCAATCCCCTCGTCCAGCATTGCTTGTAAAATAAACGTCTTTACAGTCCCAAAATAAATGCATAGACATCAGGACATGATCATTAGATTGAAAACACGTTTTTACATAATGAAGTAATTTATAATCTTTTACTGTTTGTCATAAAACTGTAGATTTGTGTGTCAGTGTTGTTGTACGTCATTTTAATAAGAGTTGAAAAGGAGAAATTAAAATTCTGAGGAGGATGAGCATAAAACCTGGGACAAACACCATCGCAGGATTTGTTGCATCAATGGAAAATAAGGACAAAATGCCAAAAAACATTCAACACCTGAAGTTAAAACGAGGAGGAGGTATTTGAGAGGCAGAAAGAAGCTGAAACAAGATCGACATGAAGCTGCTTAAGGGGTGACATATGATGATGCAGTCTTCTAGGCTCTGAAAGTTTGTGGTTCAATTCCTGTAAATAGTAATTTTAGAATATTTAATTCTTTTAAACATGATATCTCAGTCAAATATGCTGATACCAAGAACATGTTGATGTCATTTTGAAGCTTGAAATGTCCCCTAGTGCCTGACAATGAATAAAATAACATTAATGTAGTTTATAATTATCTATGGATATTTTACATGATATATGAAACATAAAATATTAGTATAAGTTACTTATATGGTAATATTTAATTAATGTAAATGAAAATAAAAAATAGCTCTATGTCAGGCAGTAAAGAATAGTTTTAGCTGTAAAACAGTGAAGAAACTGTGGCTCTATCTTAAAAAGTGCATGAGCTATCATGTTTCAAGTTGTATGACAAAATTATAAACAAAATAATTTTTATAAACAATTTAGACATAATTTCAAGGGATTTGTTCACTTCATCCTCTTTCTGATACCATTCTCAATTGTATAAAAATTTTACAGAGCAAAATTATGAAAAACAAAATTTTTTGTATGTAAAGGTCTACATATACTATTTAATTATTTATTTATTTATTTATTTATTTGTTTATTGTTTATTTATTTATTTATTTATTTATTTAGTTATTTAGTTATTTACTTATTTATTTATTTGCTTATTTACTTACTTAATTATTTATTTATTTATTTACTGACTTACTTACTTATTTACTTATTTATTTATTATTCATATACCTTACGGTAATGAAATTATTAAGAATATACATTTGCTATGTTGAATTTTAGCTACAGTATGTCAGTAATATACGGAATAATTGAATAAAATATAAAAAAATACTGCAAGTGCAAAAGAGGTAAAACGTAGAAAACAGAGCTTTCTTGTTTAACTGGTAATGTAATATCATGCATATTGCACATTTTTGGGAAAAGTTAGGCTCTAAATAAAATTTCAATGGAACTTATAATTTTTCTCAGTGGAATGAGCATGATACATAGACTCTATTCTTTTTGCAAAAATAATTTTCGAATATATTGACGCTAGAAATGAACAACGATCCAGAAAGCAAAACTAACAGCGCCCGCAAAGCCGAAACCCCGCACGACAATGTTGTATTACGTCGCGTCGTTGACGTAAAGACTGCTTGTGAGTGTTTCGAGACGTCGAGATTCATCACTCCCTAAGTCCCGGACGTAAAGCAGCGTTGAATTGTGACAGTTGTTTTTACCTGACTGAACTTTTTATCTACTTTGGCAAATGTTATATATGCATAACCGATCAAGTAGCCTATTTGAAACATCATCTCTACCTTTCAGTGTATAATAATCCGTTCCCCAGTCTTTATTTAATTACTAGGCCATTACTAAATAGCTAGAAATTTTCTTTGATATGTTTGAGATAAAGTGTGCAATCTCCATTACAAAGATATTAACGTTATGTTTATGTTTCTTAGAAATGAAAATTTATTTGAGAATTGTTTTTTTCTTCTATTTATTTAACCATAGGTAATATAAAGGGTGTTTCAAAAATACGGGACATAATTTCAGGTATGTATTTCCCACATGTAGACAATCAAAATAGTTCATTACAACATGTGTCCGGAAATGCTTCATTTCCGAGTTATGGCCTTCACAACATTGAAATTCACCGGAACGTTTTTCTTTCCGCAGGTCGTTGTCATTACAGAAGATGTTCAAAATGTCCACCTCCTGCTTGAATACAGACCTCACATCGATGTCTCATTGACCTGCGAACACGATCCCAAACTCCAGGAGTATTGCGCATGTCCTCAGAACATGCCACAATTCGATTCCGAAGGGATTCCAACAGTCTCCAGACAGTCGTATGAGGAATATTGACTTGCAACGCTACCCTTCGTGTGCTGATAGAAGGAGTCATGTTCACAGCCTCCAGAATCTCCTCCTGTACTTCTGGAGTTGTAGATCTTGGTCGTCCCCTTCCCAAACCAGGAGAGTTAAATTTTCCATACTCGCACGGACGGTAATGGAGACGTACAAATGTCTTCCGATCTGGACATTGTCGCTGTGGGTACCTCTCCTGGTACAAACGACGAGCCAGCGCAGCATTGCCGTCCGCCTTACCGTACATGAAGTGTATCTCTGCCAGCTCTTGATTTGAATACATGTCGCACAGTCTAACGCCTACACAACACTGAATGTAACCTTCGCCTCGGAATGAACTGTCAGAGTGCCCTCTTAATGTCTCCTTTGACGGCGACGACCTGCGGAAAGAAAAACGTTCCGGTGACTTTCAATGTTGTGAAGGCCATAACTCGGAAATAAAGCATTTCCGGACACATGTTGTAATGAACTATTTTGATTGTCTACATGTGGGAAATACATACCTGAAATTATGCCCCGTATTTTCTAACACCCTGTATAATAGAACCAGAACATTTTGAGAACTAAGCTACTGTTATGTTTTCTCTTTTTGTCTCATTTAAGCATTTATAACGTCATTTAATTCAATGATGTATGTTATTCAAAGTTACGAAATCTTTACACGCCGACCAAATATTAGTTCGAGAATGATGAGCGAGACGCGAAGCGCACGAGAATGACGAAACGAGAATCGAAAGACAAATGCAACGAACACAGCGGGCGAGATCGGCTGTTAGTTTTCTTCATCTCTAATTGACATTTACACACTTTTTTATGTACACTCTTAAATTGGACAGAAATATGTAACAATAGACCAACCGACAACTTGAAAAAAAATTGAGATATTTGCACAGATCTGTTGTTGGTTGGATTATTTAACTCAGAAAAAAAAGTCAAGAATGCAATATCTGCACTCTGCTGCCATTTATAAGCAAAATTATATTATTGCATAACAATCATTTATTCATTTTGCTTTGAAATATTAAATCAGGTGCTGCTTCGTTATTAAAATTCGGTTAGCCTTTTTAATGTTATTATTTATTATATTTTTGTAACAGTATGAATGTTTATTTTAATGTACCGAAGTACATATGATATTTCCATGCACATATTCTGCGTCATCATACGATGAAAGAGTAATGGAATGGAGAAAAATTCCCTCCGGCGCCGGGATTTGAACCCGGGTTTTCTCCGTTCCATTACTCTTTCATCGTATGATGACGCAGAATATCTGCATGGAAATATCATATGTACTTCGGTACATTAAAATAATATATATGATATGCGTAAATCACTTCGTGATTTAAGACGGCGCTTATTCCGTCGGATCCCGGCCAACTAGTCACTCATAACGAGTGCACCTCAGCACATGTGTGGACTTCGGTCCTGCGTTCATAGACATCTATGACGTAGTGCAGAGGGCGGCCACTAGAGGGAACCCAAGAGTTGGAGCTTAATCTGAGACGATTCTAACCGGCGTCGGAGTTGTATCCGGTGTGGCTTAGTGGATAAAGCATCAGCACGTAGAGCTGAAAACCCGGGTTCAAATCCCGGCGCCGGAGGGAATTTTTCTCCGTTCCATTACTCTTTCATCGTAGTATGAATGTTACAATACTTCTTGCATAAAATATTTAACAAATAACCAGACTTATTGCAATGGTCAATATGTCTAAAACAGGTTTTTATTGGTTTATCTCTTATTGCGTAACTCCATCCAGTTGTGCTGAAGTTTACAATACAGACAAGGGTTATTAATACAGTAAGCGTAACCATCTTTTTCCCGCGATATGCTAGGTGAATTCATGCAACATAAAATACGGTATTATAACATTAAAATTCAAACTCATCCAAATGTAATGTCGCATTAAATCAGCTGTCACCTCATCCGTGTGTTTTTTGCACAAACACATAGGCTACACGTCACAAAACGTAATAAATAAATATTTACAATTACTTAATTGTTCTACAAAACACAGATTACACTCATTTATATACAAAATTAATTCGCCTATCCTTTAATTTAATGAAACTCCATTAGTTATGAGTGGCTGTACTGAGTTATCCATCTTTCATACTTTATGCCGTTAAAGCTGCATATTGATACCTATTTTAAATTAGTTCACAGCAGTAATTAAAATGAAAATTTAATTTTAATTTATTGTTATATTAGTGGTAGAGATTATTAATACAAATCGCATAATAGTACATTATACAACGAGCCTATAATGATAGTAATTAAGACGCGAGAATGTTTATGAAACGAGCGCAAGCGAGTTTCATAATTTTCATACGAGCGTCTTAATTACCATTATAGGCAAGTTTCATACGACTTTTTATGCTCGACCATATTTCTAATTTGAAATTTGAAAGTATTCATGTAATGGTTATGTGACTGGGGAGCGAACTAACCTTGTGCAATCTCGTAAATTGTGAGATGTGCGCAGACGCGAAAGTATTGATTTTTTCCGGGCAACGAATGTCGAAGACCTTGATATAATCTAGTAAGCTAAACATTAAACTTGATATAACCTTGAAATTGAATTCGACATTGAAAAACGAGATGACAAATTGAATTTATTTGAATATTATTTACAATTAACGCTAATTATTTTAGTAACAGAACATAACCTTCTGCGACAGTATTGGATTTCCAGCCTGCGTGACGTTTTGCTAGTTGTCTTTCGATTGCATATCAGAGAATAATCGAAAATCTGAACTTTAATGAATAGGTGTACTTTAATGATATGCATTAAAGGACTGCTACCAGGTGTATAATTACTAAATTTCGGCATGTTCGAGCATAAAACAATACTAAATAAAATACGTGCATCGTACTACAGAATACTCTGGGTACTGCTACACATTACAAAAGGCAGCAGACCCATATAAACGCCTAAGTTACCCCACCCTCGTCATTTCTCTTTTCAAGGACCCTAAGGGCTTCTCTCGGTGCTATTTCAGCCGCGCCCAAATTGAATTGAATTTTTAATTGAATTTGCGGGAGGGGGCTCTATGGCCCAGCACTGCGACCTGTTAAGGTCTATTGCGCTAACCCTCAAGCTACGCGTATTCCCAAACTCACACTGGCTGACTACACAAAGGTTCGCTGCGTACCCAGGTGTCGAGCAGCCAATCCATCTCGTGCCTAGGCCATCCCCATCCGCGTGTCGCCAGCCGGCGATCGGGGAATGCTATTGAATGTTGACGAAATGAAGAGATGGTGACGGAATAATGTAAATGCCTAAATGGGAAAAAAATTATTTATTTATTTATTTATTTATTTATTTATTTATTTATTTATTTATTTATTTATTTATTCTGGTGTAGTTAAGGCCATCAGGCCTTCTCTTCCACAACACCAGGAATACAAATACAATAATAGAAATAAACAGAAAAAAGTACACTATATACTGTACAAAATAAAGCTACATAAGAAATAAAAAGAGAAAAAACAATATAAACAAAGTAAAGCCACACAAAAATATACACAGGTTGCAGTCACACAAACTTTAAATGAGTGATTAGGTATCATAATTAATTGTATCCTAACTAATTAACTAACATAAACAATAAATTAGCAATTTCAATCTAGATTAAAAAAGAAAAAGAAAAAAAAACACAAATCAATACTTCTAGCAATACCTAAAACCATCAACTAAAATGGGAGAGCCCAGAGAAAAACCCCAACTGCGACCTTGTCCGCCACAAGTGTCACTATGGATTTTTCAGCCGCGCTCAGGTATGTATGCGTGTTGAAAAACCATTGATTCCTACTATGCAATCTGAAAACATATTGGCCTTCATATATTTTATATAAAATTATCTTAAAATTAATAAAAGTAATATTAATTTTAATGCCTTAATCTTGCTGTGTTGCTGTGTTGCTCATCTGAGCTGATTCGGACATTCCTTTACTCCAGCACAAGCATGTAAACGAGCGAGAAGTTCCTCCCTTGTTTCCAACTTGCGCTTGTTGACTTCGCTCTTAAGCCAAACCCGCACACAGTAATCCAATAGTGTAGGTCGGGTGACCTCGGTGGCCAAGAAATTACTCCAACGTGACCGATCCAACGCTCAGGATATGTTTCATTGATCCTAATACAACCTGATGTCGGTGTGGTTGCATCCGCATGTGAGTGCTGATGAAGAAAATGAGACTGACGCCCGTGATTTTCAAACAGCTATATGTCAGAGAATGTTAAGAATGGGACATATGTTCATATGAACTTTTTTTGTTAAGGATCACCAATATTATCACCCCTCACAACATGTACCTTTCCTCCTGACTCACCCTGTGTAGTAAAACACTGCAAATAAAATTAGATTCAGTACTTAAAAATAGATTACATTCAATTGAAGAATGAAGCACACTGCAGAAAAGTGTGACATTGAGAAGAATTATAAATTGAAGTCAGTAGCCTATAGTAAAATGCACTAGAACAAAGGCGAGTATACTGAAATAGACTGAACCAAAGCGCGGCATAGTAAAGTTGTATGCAGTTACATTAAATAAAATAAAGGACAGTACAGGTAACTAGTGTGGCGTATTAAATGGAACAAAGCG
Organism: Periplaneta americana; assembly: GCF_040183065.1. Taxonomy (NCBI): domain Eukaryota; kingdom Metazoa; phylum Arthropoda; class Insecta; order Blattodea; family Blattidae; genus Periplaneta; species Periplaneta americana. The sequence goes on along the minus strand of NC_091126.1, from coordinate 40,200,173 downwards.
TGACCTACTAAAGTACGATAAAATTTAATTCAATATAGCAGAATTCGTGGAACCCAATTGAATGGTAAAGAGAAAGAACGAGCTTCGTCCACTTAAAAAAAAAATTAGTTATGCATGCTGTGTGGAATAGGATTCCATGTAGTTTGATCATATGAATAAAACGTAATAATTTGAATACTGTAAGAGCTATGACAGATTTTAGATTGCCATATAAGGAGAAATTGTGATAAAGACAGACTTTAAATTGCTCCCTTGAAAATTTGCTAAGGTGGACAAAGCTCCTTCATTTCCTGTACCTTCAATTACCAGTTTTGCTAATTTGTCACCAATTTAAGATTAATTCATTTACATACGAAAACATGCAATGATGAGGTACTTGTCAGCACGTAAATCATATTTCCGTGTTTATAATTTAGTCTTAATAATATAATAATTATGTCTGTAAGACCTAGGCCCAATTGCGGTGGCGGCTCGTGATAAAATATTATGTGTGTTCACAATTTTGTGTTCCAAAATCGAAGAGAATTTGAAATCGTACGTTTTTAGCCTAATATGAAATGTCATGATTCCAATGTTTCACTGTTGAAAAAACCGTATATAAATTCAAAACAACACATAATAATAATAATAATAATAATAATAATAATAATAATAATAATAATAATAATAATAATAATAATAATAATAATGAAACCTAGTCATTTTATTTCCAATCTTTCCTGGAAAGCCAGTTAACCCAGTTCTTTACTCTTCAAAATTACTTGAACAGAGTTCATTGTTTACGTTTGTTAAAAATTAATACATAAAATAATTTACAACAGCGTGTATTCAGTAATATATTTTGATTCACAACACACTGATACACTATAGCCTATACTAGTACTGTAATCCCATTAGCATAGATTGATTACTATAAATACATGTCAGTAAATATTATTCTTAAATAATATACACCATCATACAGATATTTAAGTTCATACCACCATCACATTCAGCCAGCACGTCTTTGAAAGCCAAACTATGCTATATGCTGACATTGAAGTATAGTAATTCACAAACTACACTCTCGTAGCAGCACTGTACACACATCCACATAAACTAAACGTTCCGACAGTGAGATGCTGACTCCTGCAGCCTAAAATACAGACTAATCAAATTTTCTCCTCGAGATATAGTACGTGAACGATAGGCATCGATGCACCTGACATCTATAGGATAGATTCACTGTTCACTTAACGCTTTATGCTCTTGACGGGTCATAAGCGGCCAGCGAAAGACAATTTTCTCCCGCGCATGCGTGAAATTCCTGTAACCTTCTTGAAAAGAGCATGACTTGTACGTGAACGGATGTAGCCAAGTTTACATAAGAAGTTTATGCAAGATGCGGGAAGTTTAAAATACTCGATCCTGATATTATACATCCCCACTACACCAATACGGTATTAAATAATAAAACTAGTCGTGCGTTAATGGAAACAAGCTGTTCATGTGCTCTTGTGCTCTTATTGTATAAAACTCCCTGACTAAAGATCAACTTTGATCGAAGATCGGAAAGTGAACCGAGTTCAGACACTTCTATTGTATAAGACTTTTCTACGATCAAATTACCTTGGTTCAAATGCAATTTAAGTTCAAGTGAAAAGGATTTGGCAACATCGCATAAACAGGTGAAGTATGTGATGCACGGGCCATGTTGTACAGGTTTGTTCAGTGTTGCCAATTTAGCGACTTTAACTCTTTTTCAACGACAATTTCTTTTAACTTTTATATTGCTTAAATAGGGATTTAGCGACCTTTTTGGCACCCCATAGTGACAAAATTGAATCTTTCTTTGTTGATAATGAGAAATCTAGCGACTTTCCAATTACTTTTTGGCGACTTTCCGTACACTCTGTTGGAAACACTAGTTTGTTTTGTGCATTGTAAATAATGGCGGACAATAAGAAGAAGGCTGACCGTTCTCCAAATTGTTATCATGGTATGGTGTGTGATGCTGCTAAACATAATAAAGCTTTATAAAACGACAGTTTTCGTTTAGGAATACAGTTAATTGAACATTTATGAATGTACCTATCATATCCATTAATAATTAATGGTTGTTATAAACATAATATAATGATAGGTTATGTTATTTTGTACTACTATTTCACTGAAGGAAAAAAATAATTGGGAACTTATAATGTTGGTCTATAATTAAAATAAAATTGATGGTTAATTCGTACCTTTTAGACAAGTTCTTTTCATTTAAGGGGAGTTGGTCATTATCGCATGCAAAATAATGGTAAAAATAGCCTATCTTCAAGCAGTCATAAATATAATACTATTTATCAGAGGTCTTTCATTTTTGTTAGCTATGTGTCTATGCATATTAAGCTTTAAAATGAAAAAGAATGGATACTCTAGAGTAAATCTTTATCCTTAAATTAATTTTTTTATTTAACCACAATTTTTTTTAATAAATTCACTATATGTCTGTGATTAGGTACACTCTAGTCACTCATTATAGCACATATTGAATTGAAAATTTGACCACTTACTGCTAATAGGTACTAAAACATGCCCTACTAAAATTATTCATGTATCTGTAATATTATGGGCATAGGACTTATAGAAATCATCACCGTGAATAAATTAAAAAAAATTGAAGATTAGTATAAGCCCTATGCCCATAGTATTACAGATATTTTAATAATTTTAGTAGGGTATGTTTTAGTATCTATTAGCAGTAAGTGGCCAAAATTTTAATTCAATGTGTGCTATGATAAGTGAATAGAGTGTACCTAATCACAGATATGTAGTGAATTTATATAAAAAAATATGTTGAAATTTAACAATTAATTTAAGGCTAGGATTTACACTAGATTAACCATTCTTTTTTCATTTTAAAGCTTAATATGTATACATATATCACTAAAATAAATGAAATAGCTGTGATAAGTAGTATTACATTTATGACTGCTTGAAGATAGGCTATTTTTATCATTACTTTGCATGCGATAACGTCCAATTCCCCTTAATACGTCCTGGACTAATATGAAAGAAACATGCGTTTAAGGGGGGGGATGCTTTGAAAATCGATCTGGTAACTATGCTTGCCATGCAAGTCATAATTTGTCATCTTGAGCTCTACGTTTCACGTAGGCGGTGTAGTTATATCAAAATAATACGAGTTTAATTTTATTAACTTTCTTGTTTGTTCGATAAAGGAACTCATTTATCAATTAAATAGCACCGCAGTAGCATTAAGAAGTCTAAACGCGCCGACATTATAGAGGTATCGGGTCTGAGTCGTCTGTAGATGAATTAATTTGATATAATTTTCAGCCGCCGCCGCAGCACTTATTGGCCTATCTGCCGCCGCGCCGGCCAAAGATTAAATTCTGCTGACTTTAAAAATAAGAAAATTGATTCTAACCAAGCGTCATCGTGCACGCCTTACTGCGATGACAGTGTTGATGATGAAGAAATGGGCGGTGATTTGTTTCAATGCTGAATGTCATTGTAGATGTGAACTATAATTAGTAGTATTTTTAATTGTAACTAAAATTTACTGGTAGATATATTTATTTTGCGATTTTTTATCAACTGGGTAATGACATGAAGGTGATAATGCCAGCGAAATGACTCCAACGCTGAAAGTTAACCAGCATTTGCTCTTAATGGGTTGAGGGAAAACCCGGAAACAACGTCAACTAGATAACTCGTCTTATCCGGGATTTCAACTCTGGTCCGCTCGTTTCATAGTCAGACGTGCTAACCATTACTACATAGCGGTGGACTAGAAGTATATTAGGAAGTTAAGAAATGTACGACAATTTTTTGCTGAAGTACGACAAATTTCATAAGTTTGTACGACGGTTTCGATTCATTTATCTGGCAACCCTGCCTATACCAGTAACATAATTACTACCACTACCAACTATTTCTAGTACTACCAGCAATATCACTATTACAACCACCAGCACTCTTACTACCAGCTGTATTACTACCAGCTATTGTCCCTATTACTAAATTTATTAATACTAAGTTACTTTTACATCTGCTACTGAAGTTCTTACCGAGGATTAAAGGGTACTGTTGATCAGCACGCTTGTTCTGTTTCTGGACAGTCACAGCTAACGGTAATTCCTATCAAGGGGCTTGAATAACCGTATGCAAGAAGAAATCAATAGTCGTAGATCCATGGCTCATGTAGAATACCTACGATCCTTCCGAGAATGGGACGCGGGTCCGCTAGATAGGCCTGTGTGACGTACCGTGGTGATGTCCTCTGTAGACGCGTTCATCCTGACACAATTGCAAGCGACGCCGCAGTCACGTCGCATAAAACTGTTACATCGCTGCAGAAAAAGGAGCACAGCGATTTCGTTCGCGTCAGGCGGGGAATGTAATGCAAGGAGAAGCAGCACACGAGGAGGATGCAGGCCTAGCTCATCTGGTTCCGAAAATCATAAGCCTCTGTATTCTAAACCAGACCCCAACACAGGTTAGTGGTACATCAACAGAATAAGGACGTCCTCCGTGGCCAAGTGTCCATCATGCTCGCAGATATATTGTCCAAAAAAGAGCCGTAACACTTTCGAATAATAATAATTAGACTTCGTGGAATTGCCACGAGATTCACAAGGTTTACTGTGCACGCAGTATAGACTGTATGAGAAGGGGGCGTGTCTCTGATGTAAATACTGAGCAGTATACTGCTGTTACAATAAAACCTGTATCCTGCATTCAAGAAATATAATGAATGATCATTGAAGCAGGAAATGTCTAAACATGTAAATATACAATTATTTTATAGTGAGATATATTAACTCTTAAAATTTAATGTAAGATACATCATCCTTGAATATGTGCACTGCAGTGAAGAGTTAAGTACATTTTGACCGACTGCAAAGTAACCTCCTCCGATGGTCACTTAAACAGTTTGTATATTGGGAACTTGTAGTTCAACATCACACGATGTAATACGTGCATTTCTTAAGAACGGGAAGTCACTACTTTTTAGTACACCAACTTCAGACGTCTTGTCGTGATCTGATAGTACATAATTTATAATACGAAGTTGTGAATAGGCAGAATTTTTAGCAATAATGTTTCTCAACTTACATTTCACTTTTTCTGAAATTAGTGAATTGTTATTTTGGATAACGGTTTGTGATACTTTATCCACTATATTAAGGGCTTCTGAGAGTTGTAGTTTAGACGATTCTAACAGGATGATGCTTTTGGACACGATTTTAAAATTAGAATCGATGACAGAATATCTTTCAATAGCTGTTCAGAAAGCAATGGTTTTACAGCTGCAACAGCGGAACTGTGTGTGGTATCCAATGCATGAATTACCTCCATCATTTTTCCGTAATGTTCCGCATAATAATTAACAGAATTCAACCACGTTCCCCAACGGGTCAAGACTGGCTGCGGGGGTAAGGTTATTCCAGGAGTAATTGTTTGGAACAGCAACACTCTCATTGTGGTATGTTTGATTGAATTCTTGTCTGCACTGAACAAATGTTAAACTTTGACTATTCCAACCACAGTAATGCAAAAACAAGTGCTTACATAGGTATACATTAGCTGTAGCTGCTCTATCTATTTGGACCGGTCACAATTCTTAACATGAACTGCTTATACTACGAGACCGGGCGGTCGCTCGCCTCCTCTATACTACCGTACATCGGCAACCTGATAGCATACTGCGTGTGGCAATTCAACGAAGTCTAATAATAATAATAATAATAATAATAATAATAATAATAATAATAATAATAATAATAATAATAATAATAATAATAACAGTAATAATAATAATAATAATAATAATAATAATAATAATATAGTCCATAGCACGACAGCTGATAGAAGTCCAAAGACAAGCAGACAGGATAACCTCACATCCACTGTCTCAGCGGAGGTGAACTATCATCCAACAAGAACGAGGGAAACGTCTGGTTGCATTGATTATTTCCTTACTCACTGTAGCTTCCGAAATCTATCATGGTACTGGGTGGGTACCAGAGGTCTGCATCAGACGTTTTCGCTCGAGCGCCAAGTAGTTTATAGAATAATCCGATAGGTAGCGCACATGCATGATAGGTAAAATTGTCGCGAGAGATAAATCCTCGAACGGTATAAGCCGGGCGTTAGACATTCGTTCTTGTTACAGTGATGAACTGTGTAGTAACATCATAGATGTTTAGCATTTCAAAATTTTGCAGTGTTTAACTAACCTCTCCATAGTACAACTACAAAACTTGCTTTAAAATGTACCGGTAATATAACTGTTGTAGATAAATGTTTTTTTTTTCCATACAGGAGTGATTTTGTTTTTTCCACATCTGATAGATGTTATTCGATGTAAATGTAATTATTATAAACGGAGAACACAATCACGATAATTCAAGAACCGCATCAAGATTTCTAGTAATAATAATAATCTCTAATAATTAGTGTATCAATCTTTGAGTCTGTAACAGTTGTGCAGCATGATTATTCGTTTTATTATACTTTCTGTGACGTTATCTCTGTACTAATATTGTTATTATGCTACTGTTATATCAATAATATTTTGTAAAACGTTTCTACATTGTCGCAGTATATAGGCGGAACACTATCATATTATATATGTGGTAAATCAAATATTGAATAATTATTAATTAGCAATAATAATTATATATCGAAGTTATTCATACTATTTTATTTATAACTTCATGTTACTGTTTTGGTACGTACCAATAGACTGTTCCATTAACGTTTGTCATAAACGCAGAAAATAAAGCCTTATTTTTACCGTGTGAGCAACACATACGTGTATCTTATCTGTCGCCTTCCATACAAGATAAGACATGTCGGTGAGATGACCTTGTACTATGCTTCTATTTATTACGAGCGTATCACGACCGATCTTATCTCGCTCGAGGGTGCGACATTCGACCGAGTTCAAGCGAGCGATTTAACTCCAATGCAGCACTCTGGTGGGTACAGATCCCATACACTAGATGAAATTTCACCAGAAAGTTTATTTCCTCATAAGTATTCGAACCAGTGCTCATTCCATGTACACAGCCCAAGGCAAAACGCTTTGAACTACATGACTAAGGCTCAAGGTACAACTAATTAATTTCTATGCAGTATAGGCTGTGTAGACATAATGGATTCCTCATTCCATTTTTGTTCCTTTATCTTATGGAAGAAATAAATAAACAAATCGTTTAAGCCGACTTAAATTTCATTGTCATTTTGTGCTTTGTTAAAGAAAACACGAAAATCTTACCAAAGTTAGTCCATTTAATGCGCAGTATTCTTGGATAAATTGACTTGCAAGTGCCAAATATTCCCATCATCGCAAAGAAATAAATTATACATTTTAAAATAAAATAATTAAACAATTATATATCAAATTCTATTGGATCTCACTAACACGTTCCATCGTGTCGTTTTCAATAGGCACTCTAACGCAAGCAATCGTGCATTTCGTATTAACAGTGTATTTATTCACCTCTGCCACCGCTCTTGCAGCGAAGGATGGGAAGAGTAGAGGCGCCCGCGTGCAAGACTGTTTTCACGACTGGCGAAATACACATAGCGGGCTGATGTTAACATGACTGCTTTAGTGTACCACTGTCACTGAACATATTCGAGCATTAATAAAATAAGAGTGGAAGTATTATATCAAACCCAAAAGGAAAAAAAAAACAAATTGCTACGTTTCAATTTTAGACCAAAATGATGTGTGTAGGTGGCAGTCTCTGGAGGTTCTTAATATCACACGTTGAATTTAGCGGACAAGAAAAAATCTCCTTCGTAAATTATTCTGCTTGGAGTCCTGTGCAAGCACTTGAACCACGCTTTTGATATTTATTTTTATGTCTTATTTATATAGGTCTGCTTATTTATTTATTTAATGTTGAATGCGATGGACGTGAAAGTATATTCATTTCATATTCTCTTTGGGATTGTGCACCATCACGAAATTTTGGCCAAACTTTTCAAATCATTTTGCATTTGAGAAAGAGTGCATATCTGCAGTGCATGACAAAAGTAGCATAAGTCATTTTCCACAAATATTTTTTATTAATTTATTGACAACTTACGAAACATCTGCTCGCTTGGGAAAAGAGGCATAAATATTTCTCCCATTACAATAATTCATACGGAAGAAAATCAAATCGAGATAAACCGGTACGAAGACAGTTTTTTTTCCTTCTCCTGTAAAATTAACATTTTTGACTTGTGCCACTTTTCCCGAGCACTACAGATGTATAAACAGTACAAATTACATGTATATACAGACGTGGAAAAAATTATTAGACTAAATTAATTATATGTCCAACAAAGCTGTATTTATCGGCAGAAATAAAGAACAAAAATGTATTTTGCACAGAAATAATAAACAGAAAATTGAGTCTGGAGGTTACTAATATTTTGTGAACATTCCCTTATTCTTTATTAACACGTTGATTTTGTCAGGGATGCTGGAAACCAAGGTTTGACACTTTCTTTGAATATCAGCATCATTTAACCAGATATAAGTCAGTGCTTAAATGAATCCAGGTTTTGTGGTAAGCCTCTTTTTGTTTACTTTCTTCTTCAGTATAGATCACAGATTTTCAATTTCGTTCATGTCCGGTCTTCTTGCAGGCCATGGGATAACAGACTGTTCAATATCTTCTGCAGTATATAATTAAAACACCAGTAGTACCAACACAGCCCGACAAAGTATACTTAACCATTGTAAAAATATACTTGAAGATGTAAACAATTATATTTACAGTAACAGACACTGTGTGAATTATACTGATAGTTGATATGACTAATTATATTATGTTTCCAAGAAAAACGTTTTAGTCTAATAATTTGTCCACGTCTGTAGAAGCCATTCCACGGTGGTTGAAGCATGACCTTGGAAGCGCTGCGGACGAAAATGCGTCTACTGCGTAAGTTTTCCATGTGCTGCCGCCCACATAACTTGCGGGAGATAGCAAGACCAAGCTTCAGCTACGGTCGAACGGCCTTTATTCTGCGTTATTAAATTTAGAGAACTGTCCGAACCTCATAAGTGACACCAATAAGACATAGCGCATGAAGAAACTAAGCCAGAAGATAACGGGGTATGGTAGCCAGCTCCTTTCGCCTCAATTGCACACATCGCCGACTAGTAACATAATTTCTAATCAGACTTCAGATGTATACGAACAATTGTTCTTCCTCTGACACATATCGTCAAAGACGTACATATGAGGAGGAACCTGTTACGTTTTTATATATTTATAACTAAAATATTACGTAAGTTGGGTTTCTATACAGGCAATATTCACAAATTCGACTTTAAGTGAGATATCTGGTGGAACTGCAGAGGCTTCGGACCAGTTGACTCCAGGTGTCAAACTGTAAGACAAGCATTGAACCGCATTAAGAACGGAGGATACAGGTTTCAAACCCAGGACTGTAGCTCCCACATTGCATTAGAGCTTCTCTGTTTAGACTTATACATTCCTACAACGCGAACGTCTTGAAATAAGTTTCTGTGCCCATTTATTAATATATTATTTGTCTATTTGCTTATTCATTGCTTTATTTACTGATTTATTATTTGCTTCATTTGCTTACTTATTCATTGTCTAATTATATATATATATATATATATATATATATATTTCCTTATTTACCAGTTATTCAATTTTATATTAAGTGATTAATTTATTCCTTTTTTATTAGTTTATTCATTTATTTTTTCTTAATTAATTAATTAATTAATTAATTAATTACTTCCCTATTTAAATGTTTATTAATTTCTCATTTCTTACTTCATCATTAATTTATTTATCCATTCATTCATTTGTATGCATGTTAGTTATTTATTCACTTATTTACTCATTTATTTATCTTATTTACTCGTATTATTTATTTATCATTCATTCACTTATTCATTTATTCACTAATTTATTCGTTCATTCCCTAAGTCACTGATTTCCTCTGTCAGTCACTAATTTATTCATTAAGTATTTATTTACTTGCTTATTAATTTCATTATTTACTTACTTGCTTATTTACCTACTTATTTACTTATATAATTTTTTACTTATTTACTAGTTTATTTCTTTATTCATTATTTCATTTACTTATTTATTCTTTGCTGTATTTACTTCTTTATTGTTCACTTTATTTACTTATTAATTATGTGCTTTACATAAATATTTATTTGCCTCTTTTTACTCATCTATTCTCTATTTATTAATTGATCCACTAATTTATTAGTTTACTGATTTTTAATTAGTTTATTGACTAATTTTCCTTCAGTAGTAATTTATTTATACCCTATTCACCCATTTATTATTTTCTTAGTTACTCGATTGTTAACTTCTCACTTCGCTATTTCTTCGTTACTTGTCCATTCATTGATATCTTCATACTTTCATTTACTGATTTATTCACTGACACATTGATTTGTATGTTTATTTATTAAATTATTTATTTACTAATTAATTTCTCACTTATTAGTACATTTACTTATCTACAAATTAATTTATGTATTCACTTGTTTGCTCATTTCTTTAATCAATTACTTATTTACCCACTAAATATTTATTTTTTTTACTCATATATTCATTCGTTCGTCTCTTTTTTCCATTTTAATTCGTTCATTCGTTCAGTCGCACATTCCATTGATCCATTCACTTATTGAATCATTCACTATTTACTTCCTCATTTGTTTACCCATTCATTTATTCACGTATTCATTCACGTATTCATTCACGCACTCGTTTATTGATTATTCATTCACTGATTTACTTATTTAATCATATATTTATTTGTATATTTATCTATTCATTTGTATATTTATTTGTTTGATTATTTTTTCTTTATTTATTTGTTACTTATTTACTTATTGATGGCCTTAACTACACCAGAATAAATAAATAAATAAATAAATAAATAAATAAATAAATAAATAAATAAATAAATAAATAATAGTACATTATGCAACGAGCCTATAATGGTAGTAATTAAGACGCGAGTATGCTTGTTTTGGAAACGAGCGCAAGCGAGTTTCATAATTTTCATACGAGCGTCTTAATCACCATTATAGGCAAGTTTCATACGACTTTTTATGCTCGACCATATTTCTAACTTGAAATTATTCATAAGTATTCATGTTATGGTTATGTAAGTTTGGAGCGGAACTGACCTGAATTGTGAAATATGCGCAGACGCGAAAGTATTGATTTTTTCCGAGGCACGAATGTCATTGACCTTGATATAATCTAGAGAATAACATGAAGATTAGTCTTGATATAACCTGGAAATTGATTTAGAATTGAAAAACGAGATGACAAATTGAATTTATTCGAATATTACTTACAATTAACGCTAATTATTATAGTAACAGAACATAATCTTCTGCGACAGTATTGGATTTCCAGCTTCCGTGACTTTTTGCTAATTGTCTTTCGATTGCATATCCGAGAATAATCGATATTTGCGGTTTTATAATGGTGCAATGGTGATTTCTCATTGGCTGAACAACTGAATTATAATGAATATGTGTACTTTAATGAGGTGCATTAAAGGGCTACTACCAGGTGTATAATTACTACATTTCGGCATGGTGGAGCATAAATAAATAAATAAATAAATAAATAAATAAATAAATAAATAAATAAATAAATAAATATTTATTTATTTATTTATTTATTTATTCGCTTGCTTACGTAACTGCACTTGAGCAGAACTCAAAACCCATCATGCAGGACTAATGCATTCTAAACCATTACATATTACTACATTCTGTTTTCCCCTGCCAATTTTATTCCTCCACTGCTCCATTCTCATCAATAACGCAGTGCCACTATCGGGGCATCCTATTCGCAGGGCGACACAATTCCGCATGTCGCACCGGCAAGAATGACAGCTGACGGACAGAGCTAATGTACTGACAACACACATCGCGCGCTTGTGGAGCGAATTCACAATAGGAAGGCATCATGGGCTTCTATCGCCTAAATTAACGGACGCAGCGCCGTCGGCAAACACTTTAATAAAGCTCGCAGCATTCCTAAACCTTTCACAGTCACTAATTATTTATTATTTACTTCAGACGGTATTGCGAAACATTGCTGTGAAAATGCAGCGACGGTGAAATGGAAATAGCGAGAAAGGCTGATGTAAATGGGAAAAAATAGTTCCATGTCAGTGCTGTCAATCTGAAAAAAAAAAAAAATTGAAGTGATTGCGGTGAGTTAGCTTTCGTGATGCACAGTTTCTTCGGTTATAATCTCTTTCCAATTACAAGGGCAATTCAGAAACGATGACATGATCAAAATGATGTCAATGAATCAATTGCAGTCTTCCAATTTGAGGAAAGTGTTATTACATAATCAGCGGAATAAGCAATCTTACTAGAGTTTGTGCTAATTCTACGGCATGTGGTAGTGTTGGTAGAAATATTAATAATAATAATAATAATAATAATAATAATAATAATAATAATAATACTTAATTACTTACTGGCTTTTAAGGAACCCGGAGGTTTATTGCCGCCCTCACACAAGCCCGCCATCGGTCCCTATCCTGAGCAGATTAATCCATTCTCTATCATTATATCCCAACTCCCTCATATCCATTTTAATATTATCTTCCCATCTACGTTTCGGCCTTCCTAAAGGTCTTTTTCCCTCCGGCCTCCCAACTAACACTCTATATCCATTTCTGGATTCGTCCATACGTGCTACATGCCCTGCCCATCTCAAACGTCTGGATTTAATGTTCCTAATTATGTCAGGTGAAGAATACAATGCGTGCAGTTCTGTGTTGTGTAACTTTCTCCATTCTCCTATAACTTCATCCCTCTTAGCCCCAAATATTTTCCTAAGCACCTTATTCTCAAACACCCTTAACCTATGTTCCTCTCTCAAAGTGAGAGTCCAAGTTTCACAACCATACAGAACAACCGGTAATATAACTGTTTTATAAATTCAAAGTTTCAGGCTTTTTGACTGCAGACTGGATGAGAAAAGCTTCTCAACAGAATAATAACAGGCATTTCCCATATTTAATCTGTGTTTAGTTTCCTCCCGAGTATCATTTATATTTGTTACTGTTGCTCCAAGATATTTGACCTCCTCCACCTCTTCAAAAATAAATTTCTAATTTTTATATTTCCATTTCGTACAATATTCTCGTCACGAGACATAATCATATACTTTGTCTTTTCTGGATTTACTTCCAAACCTATCTCTTAATAATAATAATAATAATAATAATAATAATAATAATAATAATAATAATAATAATAAGTAATTTTATTAGCCAGGCGGAGTGGAGTTAAAGAGACCTACTCTTAAACTCAAGAATAAAATTTGCTTACATAGTCAAACATAAAAACGTATTAGATTAAAGTTGCTACCGTAGTGAAGTTAGATTAGAAACAAATGCGACTTGCATAATAAAAATCAGTAAGAGACAACTGAATAAGATGTAGCCTACACATTTAAATAAAATAATCACAGTTGAATAAAATATATTAAGTATTTTAACGCGTTAATTCTGGCAGTTTAACATAAAGGTATTTACCTAATTCATATTTTAAATAAATAAAAATTCGACAGAACTCGACTTCAGGATGCAGAGAATTCCAATCACGAGAAGTAGCAACAGTAAAAGCTGAGGAATACACAGATGTTTTGTAGTGTGGAATATCTAGCGTATTATCGTGTTGTAACCAATTGTTTAAGTTATGATAGCTAGAAAGTTGGTGGAATCAAACAATAAGGAATCGAGATGTGTAATATTTCATATAGGAGAGAAAGAGTGTGATTTCCTGCACTGGTGTAAACTTAGCCACTACAATTTTTTCAAAATATGGTGATATATAAATTTTAGTATCAATAAAATTGGTGGTGGTGGTGGTGGTGGTGGTAGTAGTAGTAGTAGTATAGCCAGACGAAAAATGTTTCAAAGTGCGCAGAAACCAAGTAATCCTACCGGTCCAGCCTGGAGTGGGAGGATGTCATTTGTCTCGAGTGTACTGAAGAGTACGAATCTACTCCTTTGACGTACGGTTTACTCCAAATGGTGTAATAAAGCATTGTTCTATTACTATTACGTTAGCGAAGTTCAGGGCCTACCTCTGTCAGACGTTGTCAGTTATTGGTTGTGAAAGAATGACATCATGCGCGACGCAAAAAAAGGAAGCGCTCTATTTTATCAGTTGCTACAATATAGTTGAATTGATCGTAGGGGGAATTGCAATATATTATGTAAAAACAGTAACTGTGAAAGTAACAGTAGCAGGAGTGATTAAACTAAAATCAGTGTTAACAGTAATTTAGAAGTTTTTATGCAATATCGCCAGTGGAACACTAATTTTTAGAGGGAACACGAGTAAAAGCTCTTGATAATACTTGCACCTATCTAGTGTCCTGTGGCTTCTTTCCTTTTTCACCTGAAGAACCGACTCAGAGGTCGCCGATTTTTCGGCCCTGAAAACTCCGATTTGATCTACAAAAAGGGGTTAACTGCAATAACGGAGACAGAACGACGTTGGTAAAATTGAATCAGAATTATACAGTGGTGTACAGATTCGATAAACAAGATTAGATAACACTAGTCTACAAATTGAAACTATTTCCTGTATGTGGTTTGTAAGTGGGCTTTTTTCTCCAAATTTTGGGGTGCTCAATTCAATGGAAAAATCTGTTTGTATCACGTCACATTTTCTAGATACACATCACTATCACAAAGTTAGTAATACAATATTCGCAAATATTTACCATTTTAAATATAAACATATGACACTCAGACCCAGGAAAGTTTCATATAAACCAACAAAAGCACTAAAATAGTTTACACTAATCCAAGATCTTACTACTTACAATGTTTAATGACAATTCACGTCAGGAAAATGGGATCAAAATGCTTTCCTTTTGTAAGATGTCTCATCCGTCTCCCTAAAAAGAAACCAATATCGAAGGGTTCCAGTGACCTTGGTAACGGCGCTCCATGTTAAAGATGTCTTGGTTAAAGCGTTCACTCTGTTCGTCGCTTCAAGCACCAAAATTTTTGAAAACGTCAGGGTGCGAGTGTAAAAAATTAATTTTCAGTGACATTTTACACACCATATTCTTGCGGTTATCCAGTAAACCAGTCACTATGGAAACATATTCTTTTGTAAGCTTGTTCCACTATATATTACATCCAAATATAGATTGTAATCAGCATAGTCACTAATTTATTACATAATTTCCCTGAGAAAAAATTAGAATACAAAAAAGATATATAAAAATCCTATATCAAATGTAGAATATCCCAAAAATCTTACATGATATAACAATTCCGAAAGCATTTTCGAATTCTAAAACTAGAGATTGGTATGAATAAAATTGATGTATCACACACCAGATGCAAAATGGCTGTCAATCAGTGTAATTAATATATTGCTGAATCTCTTAAACTATTCCTCTTCTCAAATCTTTCTAGTGACCTACTTAAGTGCAACAGACAATATTTTCTTTGGCCTGTAAACGGTCCTCGTAAAGGACTTCATAGCAGGGGGCAATATGTGGCCAGTTTAGGCGTTATGTACTAACGCTGGATAATTGCATTTAGTGGAATTCTCTCTTTTATGCGGTAGAAATAGCACAAACCACCTCTCGAGACAGCTTTTGACAAACGCAGGACAAGGGACAAACAATCTATCCCCAGAGCGTGGAAGCAAATCTACACTTCCCTAGCCGAAATTTGAAACCGGGTCAGCTGCTTTTGTAGGTACGTACAACTGCTTCACAGCGGACACGGGATAATAAATAATTTAGCATTATATGATTTGCATTACACACAATGGACAATGGTCCAGTTCATGGTGTTTGTTTCAAATAACGAGACCAACTCATTAAGCGCACAAAGGATTGCGATGCATTTCAAATACAAAAGCGTTCATTAATATGCAGAAAACATTTTCCGTTTTAATACTTATTTCCAGTTACATCCAAAATATTGTAAAAACAAGGGGTTCGTTTGTTGTTGTGTGCCTGTGTGTTAAATTTTGTATAATATAAGTCTCTCCATGAGGCGCAAAGGATGCATGACACCTTGCCTATCATACATTACTAGGCACTGTTATTACCACAACATTACTACACTCAAGATTTGCGCCCGTATCGTCCTTGTTGAGGATTGCGAACCAACACAAGCAGAGGGATTCCTTTAAGGGAAGTCTGTACACCGAATTTTGACAAAAAAATGAAACTTTGGTTTTTATCGTTTTCCGCTAGTTTATATATGAAATGATAATACGACTTTTATTTCTTATTTTGGTCCAAACTTCAGGAATAATAAAAATACAATAATTTGTAGTAATTCTTAATACAAACAAATTTATCAATATTTTCTTTCCGCAACCGCTCATTTGAATTTTAAATTTATTTAGCCGGTTGTATACATAAAGATAATGACTATCAAATACAAAACTCGCTTTATCCAGGTAAAGTGATTTGCCAGAAAATAGGAAAAACCTTTCTGGATATAGACAGTTTTGCATTTGATAGTAGTTTTCTGAGCTCTATGGAAGAGGAATTAGACAAGATAGAGAGCTGCAAAAAGTACAACATCCCATATGTAACTCATTTTTTTTTTAATTTTGGATAAGGCGAGTTTTACAATTGATAGCCTCGGTTACACATGACTTAGTGTTTTTACATTTGCATCTTTCGTAACTTCTGATAAAAGTGCACCCAAAACTGAGGAATTTAACATACGATATACGGAAACTTTACGACTTTTTTTTCTGCACTTTCTTATTTTTTGTTACATTTTTGCACTTTTCTCAGGAAATATTGTACCCAGAAAACTGAAATTAATATATAATATCAATATGATGGCATTTTACAGAGTAGGCTAAAAAATTAAGTTTATTTCCATCCTCAGCCAGAATAAAAAAATAATTTGTGGTGATTCTTAATATAAAAAAATGTTACCAATGAATTTTTTCTTTTTTATAGATATATTAATTTGTCCTACAGAATTGATCTGTAATATTGACACTTAATATTTTACGTTTAGGAGAAAAATTCGCTCCGGCGCCGGAGATCGAACCCGGGCCCTTGGTTCTACGTACCAAGAGCTCTGACAACTCAGCTACGCCGAATTCAATACACAGCACCGGAGAGAATTTTTCTCCTAAATATTAAGTGTCAATACTACAGATTAATTCTGTAGGACAAATTAACATATCTATAATATTCGCTTATCTAGCAGTGCATAACAACTGCGGATTCCCGGCCAACAAGTCACACAGCTGAGTGCGCTCCTAGTATAATGGCAGTTAACATTGGATACACGTCAACATATACAGGGACATCATTTTATTTTTACTTCAATTTTTATTGTACCTGAGTTTTTGAATGTACTTCACTCCCACCCCTTATACTAAGGAAGTTCCAACTCCACACAGAACCAAGACCGTAGATAGTAAGCAGTACTGAGTTACTGAGTATAGTACGTTCCACAAATATGTTCGCGTTTTCCAGTGACGAAACAGCTTTCAATATTGAATCATATTTTCGCACAGGTACTGTCCGTTTGCCTACGTCGCATCCCGATTTCCCCCACCTGCTTCTGCTCGCCCCTCCGTAAAAGCTGGGCTGTCTTAGCTCTTTTCTGAAAACATTAATTTCTCTTAGGAATTGGACGTTTACGTAATATTATACAGCTGTTTAATTTAACTTAAATAAAAAGGCCTCGTTAAGTAATTAACTGTCACGTGATTTCCTCCCTTTCTACAATCCCGCGGCATAACCACTTGGACGGACAGTAGATAGCATGTCTGAGTAATTTTATATTTTCGGGTCGAGCAGAAGTGAAGATTGAATTCACAGTACGTAGAGTAGGTACAGAATTATTTCAACATGAGTTACTAGTACGAAAGACGAAACTGGCAATTGGAATTAGATGCAATAGTCTATAGTGCGATAATATGCACAAAAGAACTGAAGCCTGTATCGAAATGAACGGCCACCATTTTCAAAATTGTGTTTAAATATTCATATTATGATTATTTTTCAATTTAACTTCTCTCTCTATATTGTACGCTAATGTGCTGTAGACAGTATAATATACACTGCATAATGAATACGTTCGCATGGATAACTCACTTCGTGAGTAAAAACACTTATTCTTAATACAGTACTGTACTTTGATTAAATAAAAACCTAATGAAAATTATCAAACTCAAAATCGCGATATTTCCTAGTTTACGTAAATGGATGAACTACTTTTCTTCCATCCTATACCTAGTAGAGTGATTTGTGTTTTACGCCAGTATCATCGAACTCCAGTCTTGGAGGGGGGAGCAAGCGGTGTTTCCGGTTCTCTAAAGGTATAGACAGGTTAATATTAAAATTGTTAGTAAAAATAAAATGATGTCCCTGTATATACCTAACTTGGAGTCAGGCCACAAAGGAAAAATCGAAGGAGGAGAGTTCGGTCCGGTGTTGTGTATTGAATTCGGCGTAGCTCAGTGGTCAGAGCGCTTGGTACGTAGAACCAAGTACCCGGGTTCGATCCCCGGCGCCGGAGCGAATTTTTCTCCTAAATCATTTTTCTTTTTTTGCCAAGCGCTCAGTGGAATTTTAAATTTATTTAGCAGGTTGTATACATTAAGTGAGACCATTCCAACACAGCGTTTGAGGGCTAGGCAGCCCAGACGCTGCCTTGTGTCTGCCCAGGACAGACCCCCAATCCTCTCTGTCCCTGAGGCTTTGATGATGTACGGAAGCCTGCGTTCATCAGCTCTTCCCATCGTCTGTTCGATGATATTCTTCAGATATTGCTGGACTTTGCGTTCCGCCAGTCATTCATTCATCCCTATGGTTTACTATCGTTTGTGCTCAACTGTTTTGGATAAGAATGAAGAGAAGTACGTCGACAGTCGGTTCAGGATTTAACCTCTCTTGGGAGGGCTTGTATCTTGTTGTCCAATCTGATAAAAACTATGTTCAATGTTTAATATGCCATATCATTGTACGGGCAAAAACGTACAACATTAATCGTCACTTTGAAGTTAAACATTCTGATACGCACGTTCATATTATCGGCGAAGAGAGGAAGGCATTAATAACGAAACTAAAGGCCGAAATGTAATCTTCTTACGACGAGGTAAATATCATTTCAAGTAATTAAGTACTCTAAAGGCAATCACTGTACGACAATTCGTTTGTTAAACTGTTAAAGAATTTCTGTCCGTTTAACTAGGCCTATGTATATATTTTTTGTATACTGACATTGACATTAAAAATTCATTTTTCCCTTTCTTTCGCAGCACATTTACTATTGATAAAGATTGGTGAAAAGTTGTAAGTACTATCAATTAGACTCTAAAATATATATTCTTAAAATTGTTCAATAGCGAAAATTATGTATTAATAAAATACTGTTCATAAATTTGGAACTTTGCACCTTTCTACTGTTAATTATCCAATTATTTCCATCTTTTCAGGAATAAGAACTAATCCTCCTTCTATAATTGAGTACGGTTAAGTAGAAGTATGCAATAACCCTGGGTGCGAGCGTTACAGTAGGGCAGGGAAGGACGTTAAGGGCCATATTCATAGACATTCTTAGCGCGGGCTTCCGGTGGATGATCAGCGAACTAACGTTTTTCGTATTCATAAACCAGCGTTAGCGATATGATATGAATCCTGTACAAGTAATCAGTCGATAGCCAGGGCTAGTTTAGCACGCTCGTAGCGCGGGCTAGCGAAATGTCTATGCATAGCACCCTGAGATGTCCTCAACATTATTCTTTCAGACAGATTTGCTTTCAATATTAACGTTGAAGTTCGTTCGTGTTCGTAAAACAACAATAGCTTCAACCTGAAAAATAAAGAAGCGGTCTACATGCAAACTTGAAGTTCCACTGTTCGAAAAATACAAAAGATCATAAGTTTATCGCTTTTATATGTATGTAAGCATTACTGTAAATTTTAAACCTTAATAGGGAAATATTTCGTAGGCTATTACAGTGCCTGCAACGGATTTAGCAGTAGCAGTAGTAGTAGTAGTAGTAGTAGTAGTAGTAGTAGTAGTAGTAGTAGTAGTAGTAGTAGTAGTAGTAATAATAATAATAATAATAATAATAATAATAATAATAATGATGATGATAATGGTTTCATTTAACCTTGCAGAGTTAAGGTCACTAAACTCATCCAGGAGTAAAACAACGATACAAAGAACATTACAAAAACACAAAAAAATTGAAAGAGATAATCACAATGCAACAGAAAAAATAAGTCAATAGAAATGAGTCACATACATTAACATATAAAATAAAAGATAAAACATAGTAATGTAAATAATCAGTCAAAATGTGTGAGACATGTATAGAAATACGAGAGAATAATAAGAATAATAACAGTAATAATATAATAATAATAATAATAATAATAATAATAATAATAATAATAATAATAATAATAATAATAATAATAATAATATACGTAAAGTATAGAGCATGCGATAAGTACCAATTTACGTACACACAAAAAAGGAAAATTATGATTAGTAAAACGATTTGTCACATGATAGGCAATATAAGGAAAAATGATGTAACCAAAGATAAAAGCACAAATAAGATAAATATCACAAGAATACTTAAATGTAAAAAATACGTACAAACATACACTTGTTATAACAGTAAGTTAGCTTGGCGACTCATCCATCATAAGATAATTTTCTAACTTAGTTTTAAATATTTCTAGGTTCGGCAGCCCTTGACTTCAGGCGGCAGATGATGTGTGGAGTGGAATTTATATAGGGGGATAGTGAAAAAAAAATCACGACATTTTTAATTAGGCAGGTCGTTTGAAACAAAAAAATGTGTATGCAAGTATTAGTTTTTTAATATGAACTTTATCTAAAATAAATAGCTACTGATATTTGCTCATAACATACTGACATTGTGGTTTATTACACAGCAGTAGTAATGGCTATCTTAGGATATAGTATTAGCAGTTAATTACATTGCCGTATTTGTGGAGAAATGATAATAACTAAGACTGTTTTGGTATACTTTCTATATCTTGAATTTTTTATATCTCGAAGCATTATCCTGTTCCAAAACCACTTCGCGATATCGAAGTTCGGCTGTACTTGTACAGGGACATCACTTTATTTTTACCAACATTTTTAACATTAACCTGGCTATACTCGGAAACACTGTTGCCCCCTTCCATTACAGGAGTTTGATGTTACTAGTGCAATATGTAAACAAATCATTTTACTAGCTATAGGAGGAGAGAAAAGTAGTGTATCCATTTATGTTGTAGGGAAATACGATATTACGATTTTCAGTTTGATCATCACTTTTACGGAATTTATCAAAACACAGTAGAATAGTAACTTTTTTTTTTTCAAAAACTCAACTTTTCAGGCGGCTATGTTCGTTATGTAATGTCTACTTTATTTAGCATACTAATTATTGACGTTAACATACAATATAGAGAGTGCATTTAAATTGAGGGTGTCATAAGTAAAGGGCTGTAAGTGCACTTAAGTTACTTTTGAGAAAATGGGGTTTAAATATTTAAACTTTTGTAAAATCGGTGAAATTTTTATTTAAATTTTAATGTGTGATGCGATTAAAATATCCCTTTGCCACTAAAATTTTAGATACTTTTTCTTACATTGGATGCACTTAACTCATGTTATTACAAATGTCACTAGCATTCCTTTGCTTCTAGCCACCTCAATTCAAAAAAAGCTAATCTGAATTTTTAAACAAGTTGATGAAAATGGTTGCCGTTCATTACAATGCAGGCTTCAATTCAATACGCATATTATTAAAAACATTTTGAAGCATATTGTATGAAATTGAATTTATCGTTTATTGAATATAATTTTTTAGTACGATATTATTAATATAGGTTCTTTCTTCTATGGAAAACGCAATCATATTTATGAAACACACTATACACTGCAGTGTTTACTTCACTGCTTGAAGACTTCGAATGCAACAGCGGCCGTAAGTTTGTGTGTCTGACGGGAGCAAGGACATTAGTAAAGGGGTGGGAGTGAAGTACATTCAGAAATGCAGGTACAATAAAAATGCAAGTAAAAATAAAATGATGTTCCTGTACAATGTAAAACTGTTATAATTGATTATATTTTGAAGTTGAGCACTGCAATCTTTTCAGTGAATGCAAATTCCTTACTTCCTGGATTATAATAATCAGCCAGTCTCAAAAACCAAAACGTATCTCACAATTTGGGTGCGTAGTAATGAATTCTTTTGTATGTTTTTCGAGCAATATATGAAGAAAATCAACTATAAATAATAATATAGGTACTGTAATATCCAAAATGAGAAATGAAACGAGTTGTTACGGGACACTTAACATTTGTAATGACTTGAGAAATTGTCATTTTTTGGTATCGATACTCTTCTTAAAAACGTACTTTACATACTTTAGCGCTATCTATCAATGTTTAAAATAATATTTTAAGTTAGTTTCTCCTTGTATTTCAATGTTGATCACGATCATGGTGCGCTATTGAATTAAAAGTCTGTACTATAGCCACCTAATTCAGTGGAATTCCTGAAATGCAGAACAGTTCAACCTTAATTAAACAAGGGAGCGGATGGAGCCGGTGTCGTGGGTTAAATTCTCTGAGAGGCCAGAGGGTGGGGGGGGAGGAGTCCTCGTATCCAAGTAGACGTGGGAACGGGTGTGCGCCGTGGGCGGCCACCAGACCCGTACTAGTTAGCGCGACACTTGTCCATGATATGGATCGCACACTTTCGTTCCTTCCTTACTCATTTTGTACAGCGTCCTAATTTTTCAACTATGAAGAGTGGTCTATGAACTGCCACATAACTACGCAATGAAAGTGTATAATAAAATTACGTATCATTATTTTGCACTGTCTTTAATTGGATACTTTAAAGTAGAAAGGTGCAAAGTGCAAAAATCATAGAAAACGAAATTATAATGCTGAAAAGTCCAATGTGCCTAGGAGGATGATGTATTAAAGAGGCTACATCCAGTTGTGTTTCTTAAGCGAGATATTTAGATGTTACGTTGCCAGCACCATCCAGTGTCAGACGGTAAGCGCCCTATGAGCTGCATCATACAGGGACATCATTTTGTTTTTACTTCAATTTTTATTGCACCTGAGTTTTTTAATGTACTTCACTCCCACCCCCCTCTACTAGTAAACTTGGAACCGTTCTCCACACAGAACCAAGCGTATACAGTCAAAGTCGCCTTACGGTCATAGTAAACACAAACAGTACTGAGTTAGTGAGTATAGTATGTTCCAGAAATATGTTCGTTTTCAATATATTCAATCATATTCTCGTACAGGTACTGTCGTCGTTTGCCTATGTCGCATCCCGGTTTCCCACACCTGCTTCTGCTCGACTCTCTCTAAAGGGTAGTAGTTGGGCTATCTTAGCTCCATTCTGAAAACATTAATTTCTGTTAGGAATTGGACGTCTACGTAATATTATATAACTGTTTAAAATAAATAAAAGGGCCTCGTTAATTAATTAACTGTCACGTGATTTCCATCCTTTCTACTATCCTGCGACAAAACCACTTGGATGTCTGAGAATGTCTGAGTAATTTTATCTTTTCGGATCGGGCAGAAGTGAAGATTGAATTTACAGTACGTAAGGTACTCTTATATAGAGTAGGTAGAGAATTATTTTAACATGAGTTACTAGTACGAAGGACGAAACTGGTAATTGGAATTAGATACAATAGTCTATAGTGCAATTATTTGCAAAAAACAACTGAAGCCTGTAGCGAAATGAACGGCCACCATTTTCAAAAATGTGTTTAAATATCCATATTATGTTTATTTTTCAATTTAACTTTATTGTCTATATTGTACGCTAATATGCTGTAGGCAGTATAATATACACTGCATAATGAATACGTCCGAATGGAGTAAAAACACTTATTGTTAACGCAGTACTGTAATGTGATTAAAGAAACACCTAATGAAAATTATCAAATTCAAAATCGCGATATTTCCTAGTTTACGTAAATGGATGAACTACTTTTCTTCCTTCCTATACCTAGTAAAGTGATTTGTTTGTATTTTAAGCCAGTATCATCGAACTCCAGTGGAAGGGGGTAGAAAACGACGTTTCCGGTTTTGAAGGTATAGCCAGGTTAATATTAGAAATGTTAGTAAAAATAAAATGATGTCCCTGTAGAATGCAATGGATCTTCAACAGGTCATGTTTGTGCCCAAACTTACACACAGCGAAATGTTTTACAGATGTCATCTTTCACGTTATAACTTTGGAGTGTGTGCATATGATACAATGCAGTCTTACATGTGTACCTATGTGGGATGAAAGCATCGCGAGTAGAGGTGCCAATGAGAGTGCCTCGTGTGTATTAAAACTGATGAATATGGACATAACAAACAAGAAGAATCTGATAGCTGTGCAGCTGAAAACAAAAATCGTGTAATGGTTTTCATGTGTCTCTTTTTAGTTGCCATTGGTTTATTTGAGCACATAGAACAACATTTCCTTCTTAGCGGCCACAATTTCTTGCAATGCGATTCTGATTTCGCTTTGATTGAAAAACAACAGAAAGTGACAAAAGCCTTCATTCCTAATGACCTGCTTAAAATCGTACAAGACTCTAAAGTTGTAAAACCATTTCAAACCGTTTCAATGCTGGAGTCATATTTCCTTAATATGCAAGATGTTGCTGATCAACTTATTTCCATCAAGAACTTGAATATTTCTAAGGCATGTTGCATTCAGTATGATGTTAGTAAAGCAGGTAGTGTTTCTGTGAAATAGTCCCATGTTAATGAAGCAGTGCATACCATTAAAGTGCTTAAAAAGGAAAAAAAAAACATGAAAGATGTGCAGTCAGCATTGTTTCAAGTTAAAGCATAAAATAGGAAAATTACTGAAGAATTATCTACTAGCAATGACTCCCTATCTTCCAAATGAGGAGCATAGGTAGTTCTACAGGCAGATCTGTGAGTAAAAATTGCTCCAGAATAGGAAAAAATAGTTATTGGACTTTGCACCATTCTACTGCAACTGTACCCATTAATTAACCCTTTTCACAATCTGTGTTATATAATTAAATATGGAGAAATAATGTCTTTACATACCACTATTATTAATGAGTAAACACTGTACTATTGCTGTTTCCTATCAGTAAAAAAAACATGACACAAATATGTGTACAATTATTCTTATAGCTACATTTTTTTATCTTATCTCCAATGTTTCATTTTGGCACTATGCACCCTTCTACTTTAAAGTATCCAATTATACCAAAACATTCAGAATAACTGTGAAATGATAGGTGAAGAAAGGCAATGTCATTTTGATTAAATCATGTAAATAAAAGTGAATTATTAGTAAAAGATTCATAAATCATTGAACGGCTGCCTAGAATAACGTTGTAAGTCCGTTTTTGCCCAAATTGCGATTTCGGCTGAAAAATGTATCGCACATCTTGCATCATGTGCTGCTATAGTCTTGATGATATTCACACTAATTCCAGAGCTGTAGTATTTTGATTGTGTTGCTGAGCTGAATAACATTGTAACGCAAATACAATGGCGGACAATCATACTTGTAGCGTGTCACATGGTCTCATAAAAAAAAACGTAAATAGAAAGAGAAAACGTAAGATAAATATC
This sequence comes from Periplaneta americana, assembly GCF_040183065.1. NCBI lineage: Eukaryota > Metazoa > Arthropoda > Insecta > Blattodea > Blattidae > Periplaneta > Periplaneta americana. Next base: position 40,174,493 of record NC_091126.1, on the reverse strand, counting down.
ATGCAATGGAAGGAAAATTTACGTAAGACACTAAAAGATCAGGGGAAGGAATATACTTCGAAGAAGGGTGACATTAAACCAGCTGTGAAACGACCTGAACTGGTGAGTAGAATAACGCTGTAAGTCAATGTAGGCCTATGGAGTGCTAAAGGAGAATAGTTAAAGGTAATAAGGTCATGGTTACTCTGAATTCTACCATGGCCTAATAACAGAATAAAGAAAAAAATAATTCTTGTCTGTGTAATATTGATATTGTATGGCTAAACATATGATCTAAGTTGTGTAATTTGTTTCAAGTTTTTATGATATCAATTTGTCTATTATTATTATTATTATTATTATTATTATTATTATTATTATTATTATTATTATTATTATTAAAAACATAAAATTAGTCATACGTTAAAAAGTGTTAAAATTTAAACAAGGTGTATACCTTCGACAGATTATTATTATTATTATTATTAATATTATTATTATTATTATTATTATTATTATTATTATTATTTAATGTACTCAAATGTAACAACTATAAAGAATCTGCCAGGAAATATGGACAGTATTTAAGTTTCTTTGCTTTACAACGTTGTTCTTCTGGATTGACATACAACGTTTTTCTAGTGTAAATGTTCAAAAAGTTGTGTTATTTGGAAGATGAAAACAATATATATATATATATATATATATATATATATATATATATATATATAAATGGTGTGAATACTTACTGAAGTATTACTAGAGACCTAACACTGTCATATTTTGTAATATTTAACAATGTTAGTAACAGAGTTAGTGTGCACTCAAATGTTGGTTGCTTGACGGTTGTCAGCCCACTTTGAGGTCTGTGGTTATAGAGGGAAAAATTGGATCGGTGTCGGGTAGAGTTCCCGGGTAGCTCAGTTGGGAGAGCGTTGGTACGTTTAACCAAAGGTCCCGGGTTCGATACCCGGCCCCGGAACAATTTTTCCCTCGAAATTATTCAAATTATTCTATGTTAGTATTAGTATTTAGTATTTATTTATTTAACCTGGTAGAGATAAGGCCGTCAGGCCTTCTCTGCCCCTCTACCAGGAGATTCCAACTACAATATCAACAATAAAATTACAATTAGTATTAAATTTACAATTACAATTACAAATAATATTACAGTTAGTATTAAATTTACAATTACAATAAAATCAAAGTAAAAAAAGATTACCTGAATAATTAAAGCTAGATAATTTATCATAGAGAAACAAAGAATATTTTATATTTACTGAATTACAAATTAAATCTAGAATAACAAAATTGTATAGTGATGAAATTACTGAATATTGAAATATTTTGTCATAGATTAAAGAAACTATTTACAAGTAATCAATTACTGACCAAGTGCCTAGTAAGTTTTCGTTTGAATTCAATTTTATTTCGACAGTCCCTGATGCTAGCAGGTAGCGAATTCCAGAGTCTTGGCAGGGCTATTGTGAAAGAAGATGAGTATGAGGAGGTGCGATGGGATGGTATTGTTAGTATTGTTACATGACGAGAGCGTGTGTTCAGATTATGGTGGGAAGAAAGGTAAGTGAAGCGAGACGACAGGTACGAAGGAATAGAAGAGTTCAAGATTTCGAAGAGAAAGAGAAGTGAATGTAAATTTCTTTTCTTATCTAGTTTAAGCCAACCTATTGCTTCCAGGGATGGGGTAATATGATCATATTTACGAATATTGCTTACAAAACGTACACACAAATTATGAGCACGTTGAAGTTTCATTTTGTTGTCGCTGGAGAGGTCAGTCAGTAAAATGTCCGCATAGTCGAAATAGGGAAATGCAAGTGTCTGCACAAGGGACTTTTTTTAAGCAAGAGGGGAGATGAACATTTATCCTTTTTAGCACATGGATAATAGAATATACTTTTCTGCAGGTTTCTGTGATTTGCATGTCCCAGTTGAGATTATTATTCATGTGAATGCCAAGATTTTTTACTGAAGAACTGAAAGGGATATGCACTGTACTTACTTTAACAGGGGAAATGTCGAGGTGTTTTACAGCGTCGGTTTGCCGTTTGTGTCCTAATATAATTGCTTGTGTCTTTCCAGGATTGATTTTAAGACGGAGTTTCTTTGTCCATGTCACAATCGAGTCAATGTCTTCGTTCAATTTATCTATAGCGTCATTTACTCGGTCTAAGCGGGAAGAGATGTAGCATTGAAGGTCGTCAGCATACAAGTGATAGTTACAATGCCTTACAAGAGATGTAATATCATTGACATATATTGTGAACAACAATGGTCCGAGTACCGACCCCTGTGGTATACCTGATGTTATGTCAAGCCAGGAGGATCTTCGATTCCCGGATACAACACATTGTTGTCTTTCCCGTAAGTAGGATTCGAACCAACTCACAGCAGTCTCTGACAAATACATATTTCTCAATTTATGGGTCAGCAGGTCAAAGTTTACAGAGTTGAAAGCTTTGCTAAGGTCAAGAAGTGTTAGTATTGTTACTTTATTAGAGTCGATTGCTTCACGAATGTCTTCGGTCACTTTAAGTAGAGCAGTGCTTGTGTTGTGTCCAGCTCTGAAACCTGACTGACACTCGTCGAATAGTTTGTGTTCGTTCATGTAGTTAGTAATTTGTCTGTGTACGATTCTTTCCAGTGCTTTTGAAATGGCTGGCAGGATACTGATTGGTCTATAGTCGTTCGGGTCGGTGGGAACTTTGACTTTTGGAAGAGGAAGAACGAAAGCTTGCTTCCATATTTTAGGGAAAGTTGAAGTGATTAAGGAACTACTGAATATATGTGCAATCGTAGGTATTACTATCTCTTGTATTTTCTGTATAAGTATTATGCTAATGTTGTCTGGCCCTTGGGCTTTTGTCTTGATGCGTCGGATGGCTTTCATTACGTCAATGGGAGTGACGTCGGTAAAATAGAATTTGTCTCGAGTTGGGGGAACTGAGTCAGGCAAAACTGTGTCTTGTTTCGTTGTGTCGTTCAAGCTCGGGTCCTTTACAAAGTGTTCGTTCAAGCGGTCAAGTGGGATGGGAATGTCTGCTTGTTCACTAGCCCTTCCAAGTCCAATAACCTTCAGATTTTTCCATAATTCGGAAGGGGTTGTGTTGGGTTCTATAAGTTTGTAGGAGTATTTCAGTTTAGCGTTTCTTATTAGTTTAGTCGTTCTATTTCTTAGGTGTTTATAGGAGTTAAAATATTCGTCGTTTTTGTTGCGGGTGTATTTTCTATAAGCTAAGTCGCGTTCGGACATCAGGCTACGTATTTCAGTCGTCATCCAAGGGGCTGGGTTTCTTCTGGTACGTTTGGTCTTTAATGGTGCGTGTTTGTCATAAAGTTGAAGTATTAACGTATTGAATAAGTCTACCTTCTCGTCTACTGTTCGTAATGTCCAGATCATGTGCCATGGAAGTTGTGCAGCGTCTTCTTTCATTGCAATATCATCTATTCTTTTGATATCCCTGTAAGTAATTACTTTGGGAGCCGATTTAGGACACTGCAGATTAAATTATAGATAAATGTTAGTATGGAATAAACAAATAAACATATTTTTAATTTCCTGACAAACTGTAAAAGCTGACTTACAACGTTATTCTAGGCAGCCATTCAATTACAGGTGAAGTTCTAACATATGATATACCACACTATCAACTACAGTAAAACATGGGTTACATAACACAGTTTTATGTAGTTCTGGTTTGTACATACCCAGAAACAAGAATTTGGGCCACCTAATTTTACTAAGTCCTAAATACAATGCATTACGCATGTGCAGTAAACAAGGGCGCCTAAAAATATGCTATTTGTGGACCTGTCTTGCCAAGTTTGTTATCTATATAGAGAAGGACTGCTACTAAGACTCGGCCCAGTTTTAATTCCGTATCTGTACGTAATTACGTACAGGTTCCGTCAAAATTATACTTATATACATAGTCTATAATCCATTAATTCATTCATAGTTTTCTGCTCAGGGGTAAGTCTTGCACTGAAAGCCCAGCACAGGGAAGATGGTTCACATTTTTACATTAATGTTTGCGCAGTGGATATTGCCATTTATTTGTGGACAACGTTCGATCATCATTATCTTTGACTATTTCGTTTATATGACGTCATTCCATTTTCGACCAATGAAGTGTAATGAAATTTTCAATTCCACCCAATCACAATCAGACTTTGCGATAATTTCTGCAGCTAGATTTATCGCTATCAATTTATCGCATGGTCGTTCTTTTGTTTAGTCGTTGTCGCCAACTGTTTCCCCGTAAATTGATGATCATGAATACATTAAGATGCAACTATACGGTTAAACTTTTCTTTCAACTTTAAAGCAATGAATGCAAGATTGATATTTAATATTAATTAATATATTTACGCAGTGAAGACGACGTTCAAAACGGCGCACCATGTAGACACAAAATCTTTATGCATCTTAATTGAACGTACCTTTTAAACTTGATTCTATTCTTCCCAGATTGCACGCATACGCGATTGGATATTGAACTGTGTAGATGTAGCTTTAGTTCCGTTACACACTATAGCGAGAATGCGTTTGTCGAGCTATAAAAAATGCTTTCGTGTAGCACTCATTGTAAGTAACGGTCGAACAAGGCACAGCTGACATTGGTCCTGCTTCCACAGGTAGGCCTAACGCAACCTATAAAATTGTAGCCTATAACATTTGTATTGAAATTAAACAATTAATAGACGTTCAAATTTATGTAACATCCTCGCATATCAAACTCAAAGACCTTGCATAGTAATAATAGCTTTGATCAAACTGCCTTTCGTATGGCGTAATAAAATTCGTGTTTTAATTAGGCCTATCTATACAGAGATGGCTTCACTGTGTAGCATCTTGTCTCGCTGTGAATACATAAGCATTGGTATATAGCTGTCCCCACTGTTACTGTTAAATTAAATTATGATTTCAGCAGATAATGAAAATGTATTTGTTATAATAATAAGAGAAAAGTGCAGTACATGTAATTGACATTGTTAAACCTGTATTTCGCTTTTCGCAATAGGCATTACTGAATAATAACATCAAATTTCTTTATTGCAATAATCGATATTCATCTACGAGTATTTCAACTTCACAATGTCTGAATAGGTTAAGTATTCGTTAATATACAATTATTAACATTTTGTGATCGAATTTTAGGGATATATTATTTAAATTTTTATTTTATTCACGAAATAGTCCTAATAAATGTCACTCGAGGTCTGAGATTTCCCAGATAAATCCAGTCGCTTCGCTCGTGGATTTATTGGCAGATCTCAGACCTCTCGTGACATTACTACAGATAATTCTGCAGTGCTTGAGAAAAATGACATAAGTCAGTTTTCACAAACCTTTTTTGATAATTTATTGACAACTCACACTGGTTTATGTCGATTTGATTTTTTTCTGTATGAATTATTGTAATGGGAGAAATACTTATGTCTCTTTTTCCAAGCGAGCAGATGTTCCGTAAGTTGTCAATAAAATATCAAAAAAGGTTTGTGGAAATTGACTTATGTCACTTTTCACAAGCACTGTAGAATTATTCTTAAAAATTTGCTCTAACGATAATGATTTCCAGATTACAAGCTGACTTATACAAAATGGCAAAATATCTCGTAGTGGATCACAATGTTCTATCTTCAGAAAGTGACAGTTCCACAATGAGACACTTTATTTTATGATGGATTAATATAATTAATTATAATATCAAGGAAGTAACATACATGACTTCTAAAAACATCAGATGAACAGATATAGGCTATGTGTCAGGGAATCAGTGAATGTTATCGGCAAACTTGATACCAAAATAGAAGTATCTTTGTTGCATTTTGTCTGGCCACAGGTTGGTGGCTTTGGCAAAATCATTGTAATTTCAGTTTTAACCAGTGCTTCATCTGGCACTTCTGGAAAAATGAAACTGTTCCCTATTTTAGCACTTGTCCTTGGGAAGGAAACATTGTAATTCTTAGTGCTACGAAAGAGCACTTCTCCAACATAAAATACATTTTCCTCTTTAACTTCAAATTTTACAAGAATAAAATCCATTCACATCTGCTTCTTGAGTTGTTGAACCCTAGACCCAATTCCCCGGCATTATCATCTTCATATCATTCAGACGATAGATAACCGTAGCAGTTGGTAAAGCATCGTAAAATAAACAAAAAAGAAAGAAACGAGAGAAGACTGAATAAAATGACATTTGACAACTGCCACTTAGCACCTTTAGAAATACCGGTCTTCA